>NC_056728.1:268465201-268765201 GCF_019279795.1 Protopterus annectens
AACTGCAAGAAGGAAAACTTTGTTGTTTGGGCATATCAGCCTATGAGTTAATTTGTCATATATTGCAAAATCTCCAACTGTATGACACATACTCGAAAATTCAAACACTTGGATTCAAACACTTGGATAATCTAAGCCACTGAACTAAGTGTTAAAATAAACAGTAAATAAAATCTGTGTCATGAAAACTTAGTAATAATGTATTTAAACTAAAGTAGTGTTACACGTTCAGTAATGAGAAAAGGGCATAGAAAACTTAATTATGCTGATTGTAATATTACCCAGGTGGTTTGTGTTGCTGTGTTTATATTCTGCAATGTTTTTTTTTTTATGTAGGAAGATGGTTAGTAATTCAAAAACAGAATTAACACACATTTCTGACAACAGATGCAGTAATGCTACTTTGCATACATATATAAATGCAGCAGGGCACATGCATTCTTCCAAATTTCAAATACTACAGGTTGTATATAATAGAGTTAGATGTGGTAATATGAAAGTATAGTAGAAGAAAAACAATGCAATTGGATTACTTTACTGAGTACAAAGATATTACATGGTTTAAATAAAACTTTATTTCATTGATTCAGTCTTGTGAAAAAGATGTTCAGCTCATTAACTGATTTTATAAGATCAGTATATAGAAATTATGCTGGCCATGGTGATGCAGTGGTTAGGGTTGTCACCTCACAGCAAGAGGTTCTGCAGTTTGATTTTTGGCTGGAGCTCCTTCTATGCATAGTCTGCATGTCCTCCCTGAGGTCAAGTGAGCTTTAAAGACATGCAGGTATGCGTGTGCCTTCTTTGCAGGTTGGGCACTGGGCTTGGCAAATCGACACCATAAAAACACCACTACCAATCAATCTGCGGACCGATGATCCACTGTGGTGACCCCTAACTGGGAAAAGACATTGCTTTTTGCATCAGTATATAAGAATTATATTGAATGATTGTGACTTTAGATGACTGTCACTGTTGAAGTGACACCCAGACCCCATGTACAAAAATGGGAAAAGGGGTTGTGGATGGATGGATCTATGGATGAATTGTTTCTATTCTAATGAACTGTTTGTCATAAAAGCTGATGTGATTGCATGTTACATTTGTTAAATACATCTATATCTACATCTGTATCTATAGATGTAGATATATATATATATATATATATATATGCCTCTCCCTTTCCTTCCCTCTCTCTTTCTCTCTCCCTATAGATACATGTACGCATACATACACATACATATACACAAACATTTTTAAATATGGATAAATATACATACATATATGTTTTTCTTGAGCTGGCATTTTATTATATCCAACTCTGCTTCAGTATTACTTGTCATTCTATAAAATCCTCACCACTGTCTTTATCAATGTATAATAATATATCTAAATTGTAATTCCTAAAAAGGTTATTCCTTAATAATTTAAACATAAATAAACAAATAACTTGATGTTGTCAATTTATGTAAAACTTAATACTGTTAATTCCTTTCCTCTCATTGTGTAACTGTTTAACATTGTGTAGCTGCACACCCACATATGGAAATTCCTTTCTACTGCAGCATAACAGTTTCTGTTATCTAATATGATATGATATGTTAATTTCTTGTGGAGCTTTTCTCTCTTGGCCTCCTCTGAAAATGGGTTACATGCTCAGTCAGAGTATTTCCAGTTATCAGAAGCAATAATAAATAGATAAATAAATAAATTGCTCCTCCTACCCCAGGTCTTCTCCCTAAACTCCTGATCATGAAGATTTGTTTCAGATCCTTTGTTCTGTGCTGATGTATTATCAGCTGTGCAGTTTTTCAACCTCTCATACAAGCTCTGGCACATTCCCAAGCACTGAAGTGGCATGCATTTACAGTCATTTTCCATCGCAAGGTTGACTCTACTGTTTTCTATCCTGCTTTTAACTGTCATCTGACTGGCAGTGCACCTGATGCTACCCTTACCTTTGCGTCTTACTGTCTCACACAGTAACTGAATGCAACCTGACCAGACTAGAAGGTCACTGCTACTTTGTGGTCAGGAGTAACCATTATCCCCAGCTGGGGCTTCATGGATGAGTCTTGGTATTCCTGTTTTGGGCAAAATTCTCTTACCGTATAAACTTCTTTTTGCATCTTCTGAAGAAGCAGATGTATCTCTGTGTCCATGGTGGGCTTTAATTACTTTTTAGCAATGGACTTCACAACATCAGCTCTTTTTACTCTATATTCTCTCATACACTGTTAATGATTTTTGGGTTTTATTTTTCCTTTCTCTTTGCACTAGTTAAATCCTTCGCTATTTTTTTTTTGGGGGGGGGGTGACTCCCAAATATTTTATATAATTGGAACAGTGCCATTATAAGAATGTGTCACTTTAAGTGGTAAGGAGATTAAATGACACATGTGGGATTCTGTTGTATGGTCAAAGCTGTAATCATTTCCCCACAGTATTTTATTTCCTCCCTTCTTCAGAAATGACATCTTTCTTGTCACCTAGTACATTGCTAAACCATTGTGTCAATTATTTCTTTTCTTGAGCTATCCCACCTTTTTGGTTTTCATTCTCCTTGAGATGAATCAGTTCAGCTTCCTGAAAACCACAGTTGAGCATTATGTACCGCATATAATAACAGCACAACAAATAGTGCTGAAGCAAGCCCTGTGTGGTATATCAACACTAAAGCTATTTTTTTTAAATTTTTGTTAAAAGGTAGCTATAGTATATTAGGAGAAGGAGTTTTGCATTTTCAACAAAAAATAGCATATCTAAAAAAACTATGCTGTAGTTGAAAGTATTTTGGAGATGTATATTATTAAATGCTGAATTTGAGATATTTTCTTACTGTGAATTACTATTTCATGAAGTGCTTTTAGTTAATAGTGTAGATGAGAAATGCTCTGCAAAGACGTAGACAATCAATATTTTCAGTTTTTATCCATTCAAAGGTAAATGAGGCTCTATTTTGTGCTGAGCAAGCAACCCAGCGTTTAGCAGAGTTAAATCGAGAGATAATAAACTACATGAGTACTTCATCTTCACCTAAGGAGAACAAGATGTAAGTAAATGGATTTGCTACTATTTTGTCTAAGAAATTAATAATGTGTAGAAGTACCAATGTGCAAAGAGAAATTATGCAGCCTCTTGTGGAGAAAATGCTGTTAAAAAGGCACAACATGCAAAAAAGTTTGTGTACAAATTATGTGGGCATTGATTTCTCAGATCTGCACATGGGAGAGTCGTTCTGAGAAAAAGTATAAGTGCATTTTGTGGCAAACAAGACTTTTACTTCATTGTAATAGATTTTTACATAATGGTACTAGATTTAATTACTGTTCTGAAAGCATTTACCAAATCCCAAAAAGAAAATATACGCTTGTTTATGGTCACAGATATCATACAGAGAGATGTAACTTTAAGTCTTAATGTTAAATATATATATATATATATATATATATATATATATATATATATATCTATATAAACAAAGGGTAAAAAGGTCACACAGACAAGCCATTCAATAAAAACTGCAAGAAAAAAACAGCCAAAGAGCCATGAAGATTCAGAAATCATATAGCTGAAATACTGGTATTTTCTTAAGGGGTCAATGGCCTCCACTACAAGAAATTTAAGGTATTACACAGTGAAAATTCTAAGGTGGTTGGGTTTTTCTTGCAGTTATGTTTTATATATATATATATATATATATATATATATATATATATATATATATATATATATCTGTATGAGTTTATAATGAATAATTGCCCGTGAGTTTGATCAAAACACAAAAAACATTGAACAAACTCATCAGCAATTACCATTAATCACGACTAAAATCAATAACAAAAACAAAATCACAATTGTAAACCAATAAGTTACATTTATGATTACAAAAAAGAAAAACAAGAGGGCTTCACCCACCATATCCTCCCAACACAGGGGCTCTGCCCTCACACCCATAGAAATTAAATATACTAAATTCTGGGTTGGACAAAATGTACCACAGAATTTTGAGTAAGGATTTGTAGCCTATGAAAAATGTCGACATCAAATTGTCAAATAAAACGTGAGTTTATGCTTTCACTTGCTCCTGATTTTTCAGAAGCACTGCTTACTGGGTTTTGCTTTTTTGGCTCAATAGATTATATTGCAAGAATGTGAAAACCACTGGCTTCTTGAATCAGCTTCTTCCACTGCTATCTCAGACTTTGACAAAAGTTCATTCTCACGTTGTCATTTCTTTGTGATAGACACCTCCATCTCCAAGCAGTGAATCATGCAGCAGTCCAAGTTCATAGTGTTTGTAATTCATTTCAGTCACACAAGCATCAATACACTTTTGTGTGCCTTCATTTCTGGTGAAGAAAGTGATGGATATGCAGAAGTTCTTTTTTTGGATCATAATATTGTTTAAATCTGTGTATAATAACAATCAATCAGTATGTTGCAGTTTACAAAGGTCAGCTGGACTGAATACTTCAATGGTGTCATCTCCAGCAAGGTGAAGAAAAGAAGAAACTTTAATTTCCTTATTTTTTTCTGCTACAGTAGTTGCAGTATTGAACAGGTCAAATGTTTGCAACTGTTGCTTCTATCTGTCATGCAAATTGCTGTGTAGAACCAATGTTGCTGATGGTAAGACTGGAAGGATGATGTCATAATGAACTGATAAGCGTATTTGAAAGAAAATGTTAGTTGATTGTTCACTGCAAAGATCCCAATGTTTTACTTCTGTATTAAAAATGTGAATGTATGGTTCACTCGAGAGATTTTGTTGAGTTGTTACTTAATTTGGACAGTTAACTGCATATTTTATCAAAATAGTTTGTTTTTTCAGACAAATTGTTTTGCTCCTTTGATGTATTGTTTTCATTATTGTTTTAATGTGTGAGTTTTTTGAATTTCAATTAAACTTTCTATGAACACCTTCAGGAATGCATGGATCATGCAATCCCAAATAAAACCAAGACCCAATCCTCCAAAGGCAGGCGTCCTGTCTGGTGGACCCCATCCATAAACAAACTATACAATAGAAGGAGGAAGCTACTACATGATAGAGCAAAATCCCAAAAAGGGAAGGCATCTCTGATCAGTATTAGCAAAAAACTATGGGCATTCATAAAATCGTCTAAAGCCAGCTTCGAGAGAAAAATTGCACAGGACACTAAGGATAATTATAAGGCTTTCTTTAGTTATGTTAGGAACCTGGGTGGGAATTCCCAGATATGCTCAGAATTAGTCCAAAATGACAAAACATACACCGAACCCACAGACATTGCCAACATCCTAGCTGACAGGTTCAGCGCAAACTTCTCCCCACCTCCCCACCAAAAGGGCAAATATCTATTCCAGCAGAGTGCTGCCCCCCTGACATTTCAGATGCACAGATAAGAGCCGCCCTCTCCAAAGCAAAAAACACAGCATCAATGAGACCAGACGGTGTCCCGGGCTGCATCCTACATGAACTCCAAGAAGAGCTAAACCCAAACATAAAACTACTGTTCAATCTTAGCCTTACTACAGGATATGTACCCAAAGAGTGGCGTACAGCAACAGTGGTCCCTCTCCACAAAGGTGGTGCCTCAACGGATCCTGGAAACTATTGCCCCATAAGCCTGACTAGCTTGGTCTGCAAAGCTATGGAAAGGATCATCATGGATCTCATAAATAAAGATATTGGGGACCTACAGACACTGGATCCTACCCAGTTCAGCTTTGTTAAGGGCAGATCCTGCCTCTTAAACCTGGTCGATTTCTTTGAAACAGTCACCAAGGCCATTGATGAGGGGAAGGTGGTCCACATAGCCTACCTGGACCTCGCAAAAGCCTTCAATACAATACCCCACTCAGGCATTATAGATAAGCTCACTAGCTTAAATATAAACCCCTATGTCACTTGATGGGTTGCAAACTGGCTCAAGGACAGAACCCACATGGTTAGAATTGCTGGAGCCATGTCAGACTCCAAACCAGTTACAAGTGGCGTCCCACAAGGCTCAGTCCTGGGACCTCTCTTGTTCGGTATATATTTCTCGGAGGTACAGGCCAACACAGAAGGACTGTGGCTGACCAAATTCGCAGATGACTGCAAACTAGGCGCCATAATCGACTCTCCAGCCGACACAAGCATTCTACAAAAGGGCCTCATAGAAACAGACAACTGGTGCCAGAGCCATGGCCTCAAGCTAAACGCCAAAAAGTGTATAGTCATCCCCTTTGGCAAAAACAAAGTGCCCACAAATTACCACATAGGTGGTAATCCATTAATATGGGTAAGAAGTAATTAGGGACCTAGGGACCCAAGTTGATAGCAATCTCTCATTTGAAAACCACGTGGCCAAAGTGGTTAGAAAAACATTTTATATATCCCACCTAATCATGAAGGGATTCACATCTAGATCAGGGGAGGTCATCATGCCTCTTTACTCATCCCTCATCAGGCCCATAATTGAGTACAATGCCCCTTTTGGGATGTACCTTACCAGACACCTGCAGCAACTGGAAAGACCCCAAAAGTACCTCACCAAGAGGATCAAAGGGCTCAAACAGATGCCATATGCTGCCCGGTTAAAGAAACTCCAGCTCTACTCAGTGGCATACCGCGATCTGTGCCTGACATATAAAGCCATGTCCAACCCGGAATTAATGGACATGCTGCACCTCAGAAAATCCAAATCGCATCGAGCTATGCGCTCGAGAGACTTGAACCTCAGCATTGAAATAAATAGGACATGCTGGAGGGACAGATTCATAACCCAGAGGCTTCCTTCACTCTGGAATAAAATCCCAGTCCAGGTTAGGCAGAGTCCCTCATTGACTCTCTTCAAGAGGAATCTTGATGAGTGGATGGGAGATCGTAGGTTTACCCCGGGTATCACTTCTGTGTCACTGTTAGACAGATGCACAGTATACTAACCTCGAAAAAGGCATAGCAAAATTAATTTAAAATGGGTGGCGAAAGCCAAATACACTCTGGCTAGGCTTATAAATGCCCTAGGGCAGATAGCTTAGTATGAACCTGTGAACCTTTGAACCTAAGAGTTCTGTTTGACTTTTTAAATTTCATGTAGCAAGATAGTTTTTTTTCTGTAAACTTAGTTGCAGTTTTTCCATTAAATTCCTAGCATTTGGTGGCAATGTAGACGGGTGAAAGCTGTGCCTCTCTGTGTCGTATTTATTTTACTCAGGTGAACTGACCAGTACAAACAAGTCCATGATCACTTTATGACACTGTGATGTTCTGGTTCAGAACTGTAGCTAGGTTATCTGACACCTTGTGCAATTAAGGAGCAAAAAAAAAAAAGGAAAAAAGTTCTCAAAGTTAAAAACAAAAAAGAGCTCTTCTGTGCTCTAAAACTGTAGCAAACTACTTTCTGCAAATTTGGCAAACAACTCATTCACTATAATTAAATCACCACACACTGAGCCTTTAGTACTTGCTGTGACTGCAAATACAGCATCAGTATTCATAAAGCAATTCCAGCTCTGCACTCCCATACCAGCAACAACTGTTAACTGGGTCCTGTAACAGTTTGTGCTTGGTACAGTCACCCCTTTGACTTACCTTAGCTAGGGCTTTATACACGTTCTTCAGTAGACCAGTACTTCAAACCTGATGGTACAACACATAATCATGGGAGCCATTGCTGAATGTGTCTAATCGGTTTACTAACATGACAGCAACTGCCTAGATAGGAAGAACCATGTAGCGCTAACACTAGTTAATCTTATGTTAACTGATAAACTACTTTATACATTTCAATTAGGGTGCAAGTTAATAAGACTGTATGTGTAGTCAGCTAGTGAAAGAAGATGGAAGCCATTGTGCCTTGAGAGACTAATTCCAGAAGCACAAATGATTAAACATTATGATGTCTGTAAGCCAGTTATGTTGCAAGTAGAAGTCAGCTGGAAAGGTACAGGAGCACACACCAATTACTTATGGTCCAAGATCATGTGCAAGAGAAATATGATCCAATAGAAAAGGAAATGTTAGCTGTATAGTGTACAGATACTAGGAACTCCATGAGCATGTCTAGGGAAAAGAAGTTTAGGTAGAAACATAGCATATACTCATGCAAAGCATATCCAGAGAGACTTTGTACAAGAGACATAAGAGACTGCAGACAGGTAGATACATAGCATATATTCGTGCAAAGCATATCCAAAGAGACTTTGTACAAGGGACGTCTGATATTGCAGACAGAAATCCAGAAAAGTAAGAACTGAAAGTGAAACTGCAGGCTGGCCAAAGAGCTGCACTGAAGGGATATATTGATTAGAGCTTAAACTAGGGAGTCATTGTGTAATATTGTTGCTACCTATGACAAAAAGAAAAAGTAAAATAATTATACCTAAAATAATGCTATGACATCATGTAAACAACTACCTAATTGTACTTCAGTGTTACACTTTTGGACCTCTACTTTTCAACTAATTCATCACTAATCTTTAATCTCATGCCACGCTCATCCAGGACACTGATGACATGACTCTCACCACAGAATATTACCGAAGAGTCACTCACTTGTATAGCAATTGGCCTGCTCATTCTCAGCTATTTCTAAAGCTTTTTCTGTTCTTTACTCCAAGGTCATACTACAGAAAAATGATTTAACTTGATAGTGTTCTCCTCTCAAAATACTCAGTTAAAATAGTCTCCAAAACAAAATTATTAGGTATCAGCCTTCACAACCAACTCAGATTTGATACTCATATCCAAACTGTATTTAAAAAAAATCACTTCAAATTAGGACTTCTCTACAGAATTTCTAATTTTCTTACAGCAAAGTCTCATAAAACTACTGCTTCTTCTTACCTCCTATAGATCCTCACAGATCAATAGTCTATTAAGTACTTATGAACCTGTCAAGTTTATTTTATGCGTCTCCTATTTTTGCCAACCTTTTACACTTCATTTACAAAAAAAGTGGAACAGTGTTATAGCACAACTGCTAAATTTTCTACAAAATCCTCTGATTCAACACATCATTGTCTTGCCCTCAAAAACCTTCACAGGTTGAATTCTTCAACTTTCACAGTTAAACATAATTAATACTATACTATACTTTCTACACAAAAATGCCCCTCACTTATCTCTCTGTTTCAGTGGTACTCTCCCCCTAGATCACTTCATTCTACAGACACAAGACTTATTGTTAAAATATCAAACAATAATTCTGGAGACTGCTTATATTCTGCACATTTTTCTAACTTGTATAATTATGTCCTCACTACAATCAGGCAAATATAATCTCCCAGTCACTTCAAAGAAGAATTAAAAGATTTCCTAGCTGATTCCTGGCTCTGCCATGTACCTACTCACGAGGATTACCTTCATCTTCTTTCATTCAATCAACTCAATTTTTAATCACACCAGATTTGTTTTATGCTTTACCTTTCTCCATGCTGAACTTCCATCAACTCTGAAAATGTCATAACACCCAGCTACCCTTCTTTAAACCAAGCTATGTCCGTCTCTTTTCTTCCCTTTGCTAATCTTCTTTCATTCCTACATCCAGCATTTTTCTGAAGAAACTATTATTTTTAACCGTAGACTTCATAATACTCTTTTGCTCTCATTGTATACCTGTAAGTTATTTCACTTACTATAAAGTAATCCTTTTCTTTTTATTCTTCATTGAATGATGTAAATATTTTAAGTTTGCTTTATTGTATCACAATATTTTATTTAAAATGGATTTCATACACTAATCTAATCATGTTAAACCTTTATGCTTTGTGAATCTTTTCTTCACAGACCTCTGCTGAAAATGGGTCTTGCGTGGCCCAATCAGACTGTCCTGGTAATCGAACACAATAAAATAAATAAATACACATCTTCAGAGATATACTAACACTGACTTAAGAAATGCAGGTACTATATGATATTACAATGAATGACTGGCCTTAGCAAAGCCATCAAACTCTGTCATATAGTGCTATTTTTCTTACAAAGAAATGTGTTGCATGCAGGGATTAAAATACAAGATCAAACAAATAATAGTTCCAAATCAAATGGGAAAAAAGCTTGAGAAGCTAGATGAATTACATCAAGGAGTAAATGTCAATGGCCTGTCAAGAGCCAAAAACACCACTTTTATAGTTAATGATAATGTACTAGCTTGTCAAGTTATCAGTGCAAAATACAGCCTAGTCTACTGTCTCCTAAACCCTTTTAATCTCAGCCTTTTCACAGGTTATGCACCTGATATTTGGAGACCTGCCACTACGATCTCACTACACAATTGTGGCCGTACCAGTAAACCAGGCAATTATGAACCCATTAGTCTCATCAGTCTTATATGGAAGATGATAGACTAAATCATATCTGAGGTCATTATTACAGACATAGGTAACCTCCTGGCCTTGACTTGAGCAAATGTGGCTTTGTCAGGAACAGATTTTTACTAGATAGCCTTGTAAACATCTTCTAAAAGGGTGACTGAAACAATTGGCAAAGGTAACTCCATTCATATTACCTATCTTGATCTTACAACCATCTGAGATAATCCTTCTGTTGATAAACTTTCAAACCTTGAGGTTAATCCCTACATTGTCTACTGGCTGCTGACAGAATCCACGTAGTGATAGTTGCAGTAGCTTCCCTTGAATGTAAAAATATTATCAGTGGTTTCATGTAGGCCTTAGTACTAGGACTCCTCCTTTTGTCATCTACTTCTTTGAAATCCAGTTTAATGTTCCAGGCTTATGGTTATCCAGGATTGCAAACGGAACACAGTTTTCAACTCTCCTTGACAGAGATGCCCAAGTACACTCCTACACAAGACAGAAACACCCACACAGGCCTCAACAAGACAGATACAGCACAACAGTGAGATGCATGCAAGACAGATACAATGTTCCAGTAAGACTGTAATACACACAGACCACACAAAAGTCAGGCACAGCACTATAGTGACACTGAGATACACACATTCCCCCACAAAAGATAGGTAAAGCACTATAGTGAGACTGAGATATGCACAGACTCCACATAAGGCAGGGACAGCACTACAGTGAGACTGACATACACACAGATCACACAAAAGACAAGCAGAGAATTAAAGTGATACTGAAATACACACAGACCCCCATGAAAGACTATAGTGAGACTGAGGTACATACAAAGCCAAGAAAGGACAGTTACAGGTCTACAGTGAGAATGACACAGACACAAAATAGTACTATAGCAAGACTGGCACACAGACGTCACTAAGCCAGACAATGCTTACATCAGGACACAAGACAACAACTAAAGAGGCACACAGTCTATAGCTTCCATGGCATACTGGTTAAATACGTTGACTAAGGTGTATGGGCTCCTGGGTTCAAGACCTGGGACTGACATTTAAGGCTGCAAAAGTACCTCACAAAAAGGATCCTAGGCCTTAAACACTTGTCCTATATGGACAGACTCAAAAAACTCCAACTATTCTCTGTCTCATATCACCTACTTAGAGGCGATCTCTGCTTGACTTACAAAGCCAAGTCTGACCCAGCTCTGTTAGAAATATCCCAATCCCTCCACACCACACACTCTAGAGACCTCAACCTCATTAACACAATCAATAGAATGTGCTGGAGGGACAGGTTCATAACCCAGAGACTGCCCATGCTATGGAATAGACTTCCCATACATGTCAAACAAAGCACCTCACTGGCCCTCTTCAAGAGAAATCTTGATGAGTGGATGGGAAATAGAAAATTCACCCCGGGGATCACTCCAGTGGCTCTACTTGACAGAGGCACTGGAACACACCTATGAACTTATCAACCTAAAAGCCCAAAACAGAGCTATAGAGGCAGAGATGCTGACAGGCACACAGAGGTACAGATACTAAAACACACACTAATACAGTACAGGGAAGGGCACACAGAGAGGCTGACATGCACACAGAGGTAGAGATATGAAGGCAAATACTCACACAGTACAGGGAAGGGCACACAGAGATGATGACAGGCACACAGAGGTACAGATACTAAGGCACACACACACACACACACACACACACACACACACACACACACACACACACTACAGGAAAGAGCACACATAGATGCTGGCAGGCACACAGAGGTACAGATACTAAGATATACACTCACGCAGTAGAGGGAAGGGTACACAAAAACACTGACAGGCACACAGAGGTACAGATACTAAGGCACACACTCACACAGTACAGGAAAGGGCACACAGAGATGCTGGTAGGAAAACAGATGTACAGATACTAAGGCACACACACAGTACAGAGAAGGGCACACAGAGAAGCTGGTAGGCACACAGATGTACAGATATTAAGGCACACACACATACACTCACAGTACAGAGTAGGGCACCTAGAGACAATGACAGGCACACAGAAGTACAGATACTAAGGCACACACTCACACAGTACATGGAAGGGCACACAGAGAGACTGCCAGGCACACAGAGGTACAGATACTAAGGCAAACTCTCACACAGTACAGGGAAGGGCACGCAGAGATGCTGACAGGCACACGGAGGTACAGATACTAAGACACACACTCACACATTATAGGGAAGGGCACACAGAGATGCTGGCAGGCACACAGAGGTGCAGGTACTAAGGCACACACAGTACAGGGAAGGGCACACAGAGTTACTGGCAAGCACACAGAGGTACAGATAATAAGGCACAAACTTACACAGTACAGGGAAAGGCACACTGAGACTCTGACAGGCACACAGAGATACAGACACTAAGGCACACAATCATGCTGTACAGGGAAGGGCACACAGAGATGCTGATAGGTACACAGAGGTACACATACTAAGGCACAGACTCACACAGTACAGGGAAGGACACACAGAGACACTGACAGGCACACAGAGGTACAGATACTAAGGCACATAGTCGCACAGTACAGGAAAGGGATACAGAGACACTGACCGGCACACAGACCTACAGATACTAAGGCACACACTCACACAGTACATGGAAGGGCACACAGAGAGACTGCCAGGCACACAGAGGTACAGATACTAAGGCACACACTCACACAGGACACTACAAACAGACATGAGCACAAGGTACAAACCATAGGGATTACAGAGACGTAGGCTCACAAAAGACTCACCCAAAGTGATAAACAGGGGAAGATAAAAAAGCACACAAATGAATGACACCACATCCGTAAATGTTTACTATGCCTAGGCGGTGGCATTTATCTGCAGTCTGCAGTTTGCTGCTTAGCTTATCAGATTGCTGGCATTTCTTTTACTATGCCAGATGAGTGATACTGGTGCTTCTTGTAATCCAAGGGGTCCTTGTGTCACAATGAATTCTGTTGCCTCAAGGGGTCCTTGTGCCACAGTGAATCCTGCTGCCTCAAGGGATCCTTGTGTAACAATGTATCCTGCTCCCTCAAGGTGTCCTTGTGTCACAATGAATCCTGCTGCCTCAAGGTGTCCTTGTGTCACAATGGAACCTGCTCCCTCAAGGTGTCCTTGTGTCACAATGAATCCTGCTGCCTCAAGGTGTCCTTGTGTCACAATGAAACCTGCTAACTCAAGGTGTCCTTGTGTCACAATGAATCCTGCTATCACTAGCTGTCCCATCCACAGATCCTGGCAATCCTTTTCCTCATTAATTGCCCTAACTTGTGGTCATACCTGCAGAATCAAGTATCCAAATTAGATTAGGTATACACCACAGTGTTATTCTAGCAGGCTAACTGGTGCAACTTTAAATTGGTAGCACATAACATTCTAAAATACACTACAGTAAAAAGATGTGCACATACCTAGATTTTTATTGGTATCCTTCAAAATTTCTTCCAGACAAGGTGCTCATTAAGGCTACTCTATGATAAACCTTGCCTCATGTCATGCTCATTTGAGAGCATGGCTAAGCCAGAAAGTTTTTCCTTGCTCGTTGATGACTGCAGGTACATTTTTATGAGCCTGAGTTCTGAAAAGCTGTGTTCAGCAGTAGCCACTGTGAGAGGCACTGTCAAATAAATGTGAAGTACAACATAAGTATTTACATAGATGTCTTGTACCTGGTTCCAGAGAAGAAAATTTAACACAGTTATTGGTGCTGAATCTGTGTCATGTATTCAAGAAACCTTTTTCAGTTCATGTCCAAGGTCATAGTTGACAGTGTCACACTGGCTGTTTATTCTGCCTGTCAGTTGTTGTTTCAGAGTCTTGCACATTTGCATCAAGGTGTTTTCAGTAATGCCACTTAAGATCTTTAATATTTGCTAGAAATCCAAAGGCCTTGTTAAATTCTGACAGCTGTTCAAACCAGTCTCAAAAAGGCAGTAGTATCATTTCCAGTGACACACTGAAAACCTCTACCCACACTTTCAATTTTGGATCTTGCACTGTTGCATCCTGTCCTTCATTGTCAAATAAACATTTCACGTTTCTCTGCCTCTTTTTTTCTGGAATGTAGTGTTAAAATCCAATGTGTCTGTTATTTTGGAGACTTCCTCCAAGGCATGTACAAATCCTGTCTCTCTGTATGTCCTTACTATCTCCAGAGTTGAAGGCAGTACTTTGGCACATGCAGAAATATTGGCTGATGAACTCTGCAGTGATTTGCTTTCATGATTTCAGCACATCATATTAAACCACTAAACATACAATGAAATGGTGTGACAAGCTCTGAGCGTGGTTACTTTATGTGTTAGTATTCTGCTGTGTCACTTGTTCATAAAGCATCACCTATCTTCTGTAATGCTTCCATGACTCCCTTCAGCTGAAACTTTACTGCCTGATGGAGTCTATCATGCATTCTTATTCAGTCTCTGAAAGTGGTTTATGAGTTTTTTCAACATCAGTCATCAGCTTGTTGAAGCCAAGCAGAGTACGTAAATATTCTACAGACATTCAAAGAAAAACACTGCCTGTAGTGAACATTTGTCCTCCGTCACTATCAGTTTCAAATTGTGGCAGGATCCAGGTGATGATTTTGCAGGGTCTAAAGAAGGACATCAGTAAACCCTGCTGCAGTCATATCATTCTCCGACAGAAATCACTAAAAGGGTCCGTCATCTGGGTCTGTGGCGCTTGAAATATTCACATAATGAACCACAACAGTCATATGCTCTGGACTGATAATGCTAGGGGTGCAATCAAGAATCACAGAAAAACCTGTCAGCCCTCACCTTTCCTACATTGGTCCTCAAAATACCTTTTGAAATCAACTAGATGATTTCATTCTGTATGTCCTTCCCAAGATAATGGTCTATTACTTCTTTATTCAGTATAGGGCATAAATGTTCAGTTATGATTATATCAAAGTATGACAAAAGTTGTACTTAGCCTAAAAATATTGCAATTGCAATGGGTGTATAGTGCTTAACTTGTCCCACAGGATGTCATGTTTTGTTCCACCAGGTATTTGACAATATATATAACGCATTTTAACAATGTCAGTAAGTGATTTCTTTTTCAGTTACTGCTCATCTCTTATCGGCCATTGTCTGCTCACTTTTGTCTGTTTTCTACTTCCTTCCACTTCGGCATGCAGTCTGCTTCCTGTAGTGCTTGGTCATGGAATTTTAAAGATTTGGACAGCTCTCTCCTGGCTTGGTAACCACCTGACCAGAGAAAGTTGTTAGAATGTCAAAATAATTTGCACAGAAAGCAAATGAGTTAATCTATTGAGACAGAATAAGTCAACCACCTTGTGTTTTGCTCTCTCCCCACTAGGCATCATGTGGAAGTAGTTCTCTGATGTAAGTCTTCTTTTCTGCTCATTGACTGGGAACTGGGTGAACATAACATGCAAAGGTCCAAGCTGAATGCCAGCTACTCTAGAGTCATCCCTTAGCAAGTCTGGTCAAGTTCCTATATTCTGAAATGAAACACCTGACACTCCCTGAAAGTTACTGGACACATCTGGTACATAAAGTATTGGCTGCTTCAGTGTTGAGCTCAGGTGATTCAGTGAGAACTTCAAGGGAAAGAAATCGGAAGGCCAACAAACAACACCATATAAAAACAAACATATTTAAGTGGCGGGCTTCGTCCCCCACACTCCCCCTAACTAAATATTCTAACTCCGTCGGGGAAAGCGCAGTTGTAACAGAACAGCGAACCAATTTCTTTCCCTTGGAAAGAAATCAGTGATTTGACCGTTCGACAAACTGGGAGCTTAACATTTCTGTGTCGACGAAAGGCGAGTCAACATTTTCAGATGTCAATCTTATGATATAGAACCCCTAAAGGCCATACTCATTGTCTTTCAATGCTTCAGTACATCACAGCAACCTTGCTTGCACACCATATACTACACCACAGAACATCACAAAGCAACTTGACCAACCAAGCATGGTTTCCGATTTGGACACAGTATAACTACTCTGAAAGTTGACATGTATGAGTTGACAAACTTTAAAAGGTTAGTGTTCTGAACACTTATTCTGAGTGTGACTGCATTTGCCACAGTACTGCATCTATAAAATCAGCATTATATGGAATGAACTCCCACTTAATAGCAATGGAATCTTACTGTAAAATCCATAAGGTTAACCTGATGGACCCACTGAGGTAAACCCTTAACTCTATACAAGCCCGAGACCAAACAGTCCTTCAGCATAAGCAACAAGTGTCTTGACTGTAGCTCATACTGCAGAGCTGTCACCAACCCCTAAACACATACTGCCTGTGACACATTTGAGACACTTGTCTCCGCTGCTTATATAATATGATCACAATGTGTATCCTACTTGTATGTATTCTAAAAAATTCAAAATTATTTCCCGAGCATCTGCTACTTTACAGCTCTACTACTCCTTTTAAAACATAATTTGAGTCATAAAAGTAAAAACAATTTTAAAATATAAGGTAACATTAGCAGCCCCAATAATACTACATTTTCTTATGGAAGATAAAGTTGCAAAAAGATTGATCAAACTGATTTCAAACTGAAATGGCTCTAGGGTCTACATGAGGATAAGTACACTACTGAGGCCTGCACATATTAAAATCAAACTTTGGGTAAGCAGAAAACTGAAACTCTCCCACCCCATTTTGTTATTACTGTTGTGTGGGCAGAAATGTAGGTTCTTTTTAGTGGTTTTATAGTAGGCACAATGACTGGAGAACCAAGCAAACCTGTGGTGCAATTTCCACTCAACAAAGATCACCAGTTAGATTACATACTGTTTTGTATTTTGGTGCAGGCTGAAAAACTGAAGCCCAATACTCTAATACTGACCAGAAGACTGCCCAGAAAGTGAGACAAAATGCACCATTGGAAAACAACTGAAGAAACATACAACCCATGGTGCAACCACAGCCACATGAAAAGTGACCAGTAAATGACATATCAGTTACTACTGCCGTAAAGGCATTAAAACTGCAGAGTAACTCTGACAATGGTGATTAGTTGGCAAACGAACTGTAATACAAGCAGAAAGACTAAAATATCATACACCAGAAAAAAAGGCCACAACCAAAAAGTAATAATAGTTAGTATATGAGTGGAGGCAGAAAAGAATGGATGGTCAGTACTGATAAAACACTGATCAGTAGGACACAAAGTGTGCAGCAGATGACATTACAGAGTACAACAATAGTACACCTCATAACTATTGTTTCACTGCAGGCAGAACACCGAAGATCAATAAATATTAATACGTTTAAACATTACTCACATTTCACTGCAAAATGTTAACACACTAAAAGCATTTCAAATAATTTCAGTCAAACATAAATAAGGATCATTATGCATTGCACTCACACACTTGTAAGTAATGAAATGTCACTTTCTTACTCCAGTTTGCGTTTCAGATTTATCTAGCTTTTCTATAGCCACTAACTCTATACATCATCTTTGCATTTTACACTATTGCAGCCTTTTCACAAGTAAAACTTTTCATGTCTTCTAACCACTTCTAAACCAGCTTTGGTGAAATGAAAACAGACTCAGCTCAATGACCAACTACAGCCTTTTCTCCTCAAATGACAGGAAAGTAGCAGAAGAAAGGCATATACAATATGTTAGTACAGCACCTTTTTATCTTACAACATCAGATGCTCAGTAAAGATGTAATGTATTTATTATTAACTGACATTTGATTACTGGGAATTTCCGACTGGGTAGGAGCCCATTTTCAGTAGATGCCCAGGGAAAAAAGATTCAAAGCATTACAAAACTTTTTAAGAACAGTAATTTTACAATCTTTAAAAATAAAACAAAACATCTACAGTTTAAATAATTAGACCAAATTAAATATAATATGAAAACATTTGTTAAGAATAGATACAAGTTATATAATAATGATTTCATATTTAGAGAAATGTTATACAGTTTATAGAGAAATTAAAGGTAAGTTAGCATAATACAAACAGGAATTGCAACATGAAGTGACAGGGAATGCAGGCTTATGGTATATTTAGAGAGAAAGTCAGGGGAGAGAAATTGATAGACATAAAGAAATTAATGAGGAAGGGAGAGAAAGGAGGTGTAAGGTATGAATAGGTACTTGTTCACAGTTAGGGAAACAGTTTATCCTGGTGTTGAGCAAGAACAGAAACATGTTTTGGTTAGAAAGTCTTTCAGAATGGTTTTAAATGATGTAAGGGAGGGTATTGACCTGTTGGATTCAGGTAAGGAGTTCTAGGCCTTAGCAACATAGTGGTAATACAGACAACGCCCAGCTGATTTCATAGGTTATTCGACAGATTGGAGTTTTTGGTCATTAGATCATAATGACCGGGGTTGACTGGGAACATAGTTGTGTAGAATGATATTTAGTGCTGGACAAGCAGATGGATGTTGAATAATATATAGGCAGTAAAGAAGCTGTGTATATTTTAGTTAATGGGGTAGTTCTAACCAATATAGGCTTTTAGTCCTATACAGTGGAAGGTTCTGAAACGGGTATTTGCTACAAATCTAGCAACTTTGTTATAGTATATGTACAATCCAAGGAATCTGTTGCATTCTGATAACCACAACTACAATTGTATACCTTAGTTTGCATTTTTAAACCGTGTTTTTGCTATATTGCTAATTTTTAAAATTGTTCTCAGTGATTTGTTACATGTTTTGTCTGCTGTAGCATAGACTAGATTCAGACTTGCTGAATCTGGTTCAGTTTATTAAACTGAGCACTAAACCAGGCTATCTTTTGATGGAGAGGGCTCCCCTGTACCCTGTGGTAGGAAGGTGCAGTTAGGGCTCATCTGATTGAAGGCTGCTGGCAGAAGGCTCATTTTGGACTTTTTTATTGGTTAAATTGTTTAATTCAGTTTGCTAACTGTTTTAACACAGCTCCACAGAGTCTGTTTTAACACAGCTCCACAGAGTTAGGTAACCAGCCACTGCTCTGCTGTATTCATCTATGCAATCCAAGGAATCTGTTGCATTCTACTAACCATAAGTACAATTTTGTACTATATTTTGCACTTTTAAACTGTATTTTTGCTATATTGCTGATTTTTTTTTTTAAACTGTTCTTGCTGATTTGTTGCATGTTTTGTCTGCTGTAGCATAGACTAGATTCAGACCTGCTGAATCTGGTTCTGTTTGCTAAACTGAACACTAAACAAGGCTGTCTTTTATTGGAAAGGGCCTCCCTACACCCTTGTGGCAGGAGAGTGCAGTTAGGACTCATCTGATTGAAGGTTGCTGGCATAGGGCTCAGTTTTGAGCTGTTTTATTGATTACATTGTTTAATTCAATTTTCTCACTGTTGCAACATAAGCCGTGCATTTGCGTGGTTTGCACTTGTTTTAACACAGCTCTACAGAGTTAGGTGACAAGCACTGCTCTGCTGTGTTAATCTGTTTATGCATAGTGCACCTCTGTGCAGCATTGTGAACTACCACGCAGTGGGGGTAACCACTGGCGATTATACAGGCATTATTATTAGGTTTAGTATGTGAGCTGACAACCTGCACAGAGCAGTAACACTGAACAGGTTGTCAGCTCACATACTAAACCTCTTACACAAACCATGCACTCAACACATAAAGCATCATATGTGGAGGCACTTACCAGAAACCTACCTAAACACCAGAGACCTTGCAAACACAAATATGCTACACCTAATACAGCACCAACAGCACTCAACACACATAAAAACCCAAGCACCAGGTTCTCACCAAATAAGTCGCTAAGGCAAAGCACATCTAAACCAAATTTTTTAGTCATAGGTGACTCCATTGTGAGACACACAGATGTCCTACTCACCAGAATGGACAAGGAGAAAGTTACAGTTAGCTGTCTATCAAGTGCCAGGATCTGTCAGATCACACACACACTGAAGTCTCTCAACAACAAGTACCATTATGACTCCGTCACAGTTCATGTTGGTGTGAATGACTTGAGATGTACCTCACTGGACTATATGAAGAGAGACATGATTGAGCTCTATGATATGTAGCCCAGGCAGGTATGTCCCTAGCCTTGAGCAGCATTCTACCCTTATCTATAATGATACCACAGTATAAACAAAAAATGATTGACATCAACAATTGGCTTAGTTTCTGATGGCATTCTAAGGGGATCCAGTTCCTGTCAGCCTGAGATGACATGGTTGATAGACCATGCTGTTTTGCCATAGATGATCTTAACCTGTCACACCTAGGCTTTTGCTTACCGGTTAAGGCACTCACCTCCCCCATAGTGCCTTTTTTAGGGACGGTCTCAAGAACAACATTTCTGACATGAAAATAGTACTCACAAATAAATTAAAAGTTATGCTGCTAAATGCTAGGAGTTTAAATCAGAAACTGCACTCTCTGGAAGCACTCCTCTCCCTGGAGGATGTTGACGTCAGTGCAGTCACAGAAACTTGGTTCAGTGCTGCAGAGAGTACCCTGGCCTTGCAAGGCTACAGTGCCTTCCACACTTTCAGACTGCAAAATGAATGTGTGAGAACCAAGGGAGGAGGAGTATCTATATTCATCAAAGATAAATACACCTCTAGACTGGTGAGACAGGAAAAATCCATGGAGTTACTCCAAGTTCAACTAACTGTGGGTAAGACCCCCCCTTCAAGTCATAGTTAGCTATAGGCCCCCTTCAGTGAACCAAGATATCCAAGTTGCTTATTTGGACCTACTTGAGTTAATCAAATTACAGCCAAACACTCTAGTCATGGGTGATTTAACTATCCCTGCATTGACTGAAGAACTTATATGAGTACCAACATGCTTGCACATAGTTTCCTGGCATACCTCTCAACCGTACCGATTTCCTCGGTATTTACCAGTTTTGAGGGAAAAATAATGGGGTGCCAAGAATTCCTGAGTGGTTCCTACAATTCCCGATAATTTTCTGTTTTTTTTTCAACCCCCCCCAGAGGCAGTCGCTGATGTCATCATGCAAGACTGTCAACTTTGTGATGCAGACTGGCAGCCAGTCAGAAATTTGGCATACATTTTCAGAAGGAAATGAAGTCGGAAAAATCAAATATATAACATTATTTAGTGATGACTGCAATACTCAGTGATTTGCCAGAAAGCCACAAACTTAAGGACAGACAAAAATACAAAGCAAAAAATCTAACTTTCTGCAAACATCTAGACAGTTGAAAGAGGTTTGGCTGACAAACAACATATGCTCATTTCGAGAGACAGGAGCGCATACTTAGAACGAAATGTGGACTGAATCAACCAACTGTTTTCTAAACCATTTGTTCAACTACTTTCCATTTAATGTGCAATACCTCAACAAAGACAGAAAAGGCACAGATTCATCGTCTGCATCCACAAAACCAACCATTCCTCAGTATGTCATAGACTGCTAAGAGCAAACCATGCAACAGTCACTCACATTCTTATAGAATGCGTGCAATATAATAATCTGAACTCTTGGTACAAACAATATGATGTATGTATTTCAAAACTATATGCAGAACCTTCTACTCTGGAAAATGCAACTGTAATTGGAAAATGCAAACATACTACCAATACCGTTTTAATTTTTACAAACTAGTTCTTACCACAAGCATCGTTTATGAATACAATTTATATAACAAAATTAAGCTAATCACCTGGGAAAGCCATATCACTAACTTTCAGCAAATTGTCAACTGAATAGTAAGTTCCAATACTTCTATACCAATGGTCTATAAAGGTCCCACTCCCACAATAAAAACAGCCGTATTGCACAACCACACCAAGACAATACAGTGGCTATCTGCAATACATGAGTAAATGTATGCACATTGTGCATGTATGCAAGACACCTGATAGTGCACACTTAATAAGTAATCATAAAATAATTACATTCAGACTGCTGGACACTCCAGCCCAGTACATACATACATACATACATACATACATACATGAATTGCGCATGTACTGATTTTTGTTTTCAAGCACGGGATGATTTTGAGAAAGCACAACTTTCAGCCTGTTCCACATTACTGAGGGAGTAAAATAAGTACTTATTTTCTTTTCTGCAAAATTAACTCAGAACTGCAATGATCAGACAAAATGCATTTGAAATTGGTATTTCTTCATACTCCACAAAATGTACTGTAATCCGTATTCCATAGTGAAGTTACATACAATGTTAACTGTTGCTTTATTTCCAGTCCAGTCCCCCCCTCGTATGACAATGAATCCATGATTGCATTTTGGCGGTAGTTTCGCATGGCTAGTACTATATAGTATTGTCACTCTTGTTATATGATGTATGGTGAGATTACAGTTTTGGCATGAAATTTTAGAACATAGCTGCTAAACCTGCAGAGTGCAGACCATTAAAAATGAGTAATATTTACATAAATGAGCCTCCGACAAATAGCAAGGTAAGATGATGGACTTCTAAATACAAATAGTGGAATCTAACAGTAGTTGGGATACTATGCCAAGAATGATATGTCTTAATTACGCGATTGTGTATATGTTGTTGTTTTTTTCTGATTTATAAACACTTACTGCTTTATGTTGTCATCTGTAGACTTAAGGACTACATGGGAGGGTTCATTAAGTTGATCGACAAATGAATAAAATTGAACCTCATTCATGAGTGAGTGGGTCAAGGGAATTCGACTGAGGGCTCAGACTGTGTCTTTAGTGTCAGAGGCATTGTTCCACATTTTGGAGATGGAAGGTTGACAGCTATACTGTCCAGATTTTTGCAAAATGAATGTCCAGACAATCCCCCATTATTCCTAATTTATGTAGAGTATTAATTAATTAATTAAAACAAAAATTTGTAAATTGTATTAAGAATATGCACACATCCCTCAGTGACATCATTGTAGGGCTAGTGCTAATAGAATCATCCCCATGCTAGCTCTACACTAACACCGTTAAGGTTTAAGACCTACTGACTTTGATGAAGGCAAAATGTTAATTTTATAATATGAGAATTGGCACGATAGAATTTGGAATAAAGAGAGGAACATACATTGTGCTATATGTATCATGTGTCACTGTGTAAAAAAAAAACTAAGCCCCTAACGGTACAAGGAAAGGACATCCACCTGTCTCATGGTAGCAGGACAGGTCAAGAGTAGGACTCGCTTTGCCATTTTGGTCTGGTAAAAGAGTTGGTATTCTTATTGGAATGTTTTATGTCTTGGAGGCTGTAATCTGTAATCAAGGTTTAAGGCTTGGCTGCTGCTAAAAAGACCACTATATCACCATATTGGGAGGGAGATCATCTAATTGTCTGCTAAGGGACAGGAAAATGTTAAGGACACACGAGTTTAAAGCCAAGGCTGAATATTTTGTCTGTGTGTGTGTGTGTGTGTGTATGTGTGTGTGTGTGTGTGTGTGTGTGTGTGTGCATGCGCGTGTGTCTGTGTGTAGATGTTCTTCGTGTTTCACTGTTGCAGTCATCACACTCGGGTTATCTGCCTGCAGGTAGCCCTCAGTCGGCCTGAATACCAGAGGCTTAGTATTTCTGCTTCGGTTGCTGTCACTCCAGGTCGTTAGGGGTATAAAAACAGGCAGCTGATGCCATTACATCAGTCTTTCTTGCTGAGTAGCCCGAAGCAGAAGCAGTTAGCATGAGTGCCGGTCGGCTGCTATCTGAGTTTTCGTTTTCAAACTGTATCATCCCAAAGTCTTCTAAAGCTAAGTACTCCATTGGGGATCCTTTTTTCTTGCTCTAACCAATGTCAGAAAAAGTTAACAATTGTCTCGCCTGTGAAAAGCAAATGCCACACCAAGATTTCCATTCTTACTGCATCACCTGTTTAGGCCCAGACCGCGACGTACCTCACTGTCAGTTTTGTGCTTTGTTCAACACTATTCATCGTCAGGCCCTTATTGTTGCTAAATACTTTCGATCTTGATCTCTGTATTCCAAAATGGCTTCAGTAAGCCATCCAACTTCTTCTCACTACTGATATTCGACACAAACCGACGACTTCTTTTGCATCTTCAGTAATGTCTAAAACTACCGAGTTTCTAAGGCCAAGAGTACAAGCTAAGCCTAAAAAACTGATGACCCAAACTTAAGCGCCTGCTTCCTTGCCACACCATCAAATGCTTAAAATGGTAGAAGACCTGATTATGCTGATTAGGTGAAACCAGCCTCCCCCTGCTAAGAGAAAAAGAGTCCTGTCTACAGCAGCTTTACCAGACCAAGAGTCCAGTGACTCTGAGGTTTCTGATTATGTAGACATGCCTTTATCTGCTTATGAATCGATTCCCTCTGCTTCACCTCCAGAGGATTTTTCTTTTGGTGAAACCCTACATACTTTAAGAGAGCATTTCCACTGGGAATGCCAAGACTATCCTCAGTCCAAAAAGAGACTCAGAGAATTTTTAGAGTTGCCACAACATAGACCTTTAGCAATACCTCCAGTTCTGGATTTTGTGGATGATGTCTTTATGGAATCCAGTCTAACTCTTGATACTTTACCCCCTGCTCCTAGGAAACCAGATAGGTACTACAGAGTTCCTGACTTTCTCAAATTTATTTTCAAAAATCCTACTGCTGACCCAGAGGTCATCTCCCAGGGGCCTAAATGTATAAGAGCAACTACAGCTAAGAATCCCATCCTTTTGGACAGGGATTCCAGAGCTTTAGACAGATGGGGTAAAAAAGTATACACCTCTGCAACTCTCGCCAATCAGGCATTAAATTGCCAGTTTCACATGCTGAAGTACCAGCAACATATTATGGAACTTATTAAGCAACAATTAGCTACCTTTACAAACTGTGCAGAAAAAGAATTACAAGAGCTTATGCATTCTGCAATCCAAGTAAGCAAGCATACCTTGCAATGTGGCTTTGACGCCCTAGAAGCTTCTTGCAGGGCAGCAGTTACTGGTTCTGTACTGAGAAGGCATGCTTGGCTTAAGGAGCAGACCTTGCCAGAACATGTCAAATCAAAATTACTAGACGCTCCTTTGAACAAGGACAATCTGGTTGGCACCAAAGCAGAAGAGGTTCTGAAAAAGATGGAAGAAAAAGCTAAATCTATGCAGACAGTCAAAGATTTCTTGCAAGTGCAGCCTCCTAGATTCAGTAGGTATTGCTCCTCAAAGCATTGGTCCTTTCTAGCACCCTCAAGGCCATCCCAAACTAAACCCAGGGGAAACAGACCCCCAAGACTACAGTCTCAGGGTATGCAGAGATCTAAGCAATGGAGTGCCTCCACTTCAAAAACAGGGAGTGCTAAGTCACCCCCTTATGGAAAGAATTCACAATTACTTCTCAGCTCCACTCCTCATCTCTGCCCAACTGCTCATGCCCCTAGGAGGAAAACTTGCCATCATGCAAAAAACTGGACCCCCATCACCAAATACTGATGGGTCCTCAACATTGTATCCCAGGGGTACAAATTTTACTTCCGCTCACTGCCAACCACAAAAGGGTTCCCACACCTTCCTCCAAACCAGTGGGCAGAAGCACAAAACCAAGTTCTTTCCCTACTCTCCATAAGGGCAATTCAACCTGTTCCTGCTGAACAGATAGGTCAAGGGTTCTATTCCAGACTTTTCCTGGTACCCAGAAAAGAGGGCACTTGGCACCCAAGCCTAGATCTTTCCATTCTAAACACCTTCCTGATGGTACCAAAATTCAAAATGCTCACCCTTTAGCAGCTTCTTCCTATGCTGTCAAAAGATGCCTGGTTAGTCTCCCTAGACCTAAAAGAAGCCTATCTGCACATCCCTATCAGGGACTCATGCAGGAAATATCTATGTTTCAGGGCATGGTCTATGCATTATCAGTTCCCTGCACTTCCCTTTGGCTTATCCACTGCTCCCAGAGTCTTCACAAAATGCCTGGCTCCAGCCATTGCCTACTGTAGACAGAGAAAAATTCAAGTTTACCCGTAACTTGGACGACTCCCTGATTCAGGCAAACAATCAGGAAATGCTGTTGCAGCACCTGACATTTGTAAAGAACCTTCTAAATTCCCTGGGGTACACTATCAATGAAAAGAAATCAAAACTAGTGCCCAGTCAAAAGATTGTATTCCTGGGAACAAGCTTGGACACAGCATTCCTTACTCCAGAAAAACAAGCCTGACAGCCTACTTCACTCAAATGGCCACCAGAACCCAGCTATCCACAAGGAAAATCCTGCAGGCTCTAGGGTTCATGGCCTCTTGCATCCTACTAATTCCATATGCATATGAGGAAACTTCAATGCTACTTAAAAAGTCTTTAGTGCCAACATTCTCAGGACCTGGAAACTGTTATACCTGTCATACCGTGTCTAAGGACGGAGTTTCTTTGGTGGGCAGCAGCATGCAGCCACAACAAGGGACTTCCTTTTACTCAACCCCACGCCACCCAGACCCTAACCACAAATGCATCAGACTATGCTTGGGGGGCACACCTGAACGACAAGTGCATTCAGGGCCACTGGAGCCCAAGTCAAATTCATCTGCACATCAACCAAAAAGATATGCTAGCAGTTCAGCATGCTCTAACAGCTTTCAGATCCCTACTCTCACCAGGACCTCTGCTAATAAAAACAGACAACACCACAGTTATGTGCTACATCAACAAGCAGAGGGGAACGCAGGCTAGCCATGGCCCTGTGGAACATGGCCTTGGACATGCAGGTTCATCTGCAAGCTCAATTCCTGTCAGGCAAACAAAACACCCTGGCAGATGAATAAAGCAGAAATCTCCTAAACCCACACTAGTGGCAATTAGAACACAGCACCTTCAGTCTTCTAATTCAGAAATGGGAGACCCCAGAGGTGGACCTCTTTGCCTACACCTGCAATCACCAGCTCAGCAAATTCTGCACCAGGACACCTTACAGCAGGGCCTGGAAAGTGGATGCCCTATCCTTCCAGTGGGAAAAACTCTTTATCTATGCATTCCCTACTCTCAAAAATATTACTCAAGATAAGACAGGACAGACCAAGGACAATCCTGATTGCCCCAGACTGGCCACGCCAGCATGGTACCCACTACTGCGCAGCCTGTCACCGGTGTCACCCTGGCACCTACCCCAGATCCCAACCCTCCTCTCTCAGCAGGGGGGACAGATCTTGCATCTGCAACTGCAAACCCTTAATCTGGCTGCCTGACTTATTCCTTGAATTCTCCCCCTTTGAGCCTGCAGTGCCAGGAGAGTTAAAATTCCTCTCTTGGAAAACAGACTTGCTTCTGGTCATCACTTCAGCTAGAAGAGTGTCTGAGATACAAGCACTTATGGCTGTGGAGCCCTTCATTATTTTTCATGCTGACAGGGTCTCCCTCAGGACTAATCCTTCCTTTATGTTTAAAGTGGTACCCAGTGTGGCTCTCAACCAAATCTATTCATTTACCAACCTTCTTCCCTAACCCTCAAAATAAAGGAATAAGGATCCTGCACTCCTTGAATGTGCACAGGCAGCTCAGATTCTACCTGGATAGGACTAAGCCCTTCAGGAAATCTGACCAGTTACTACTCAGTTTTGCACCAAGGTCAGAGGGCAAAGCCATTTCAAAACAGACAATTTCCAAATGGATAGTACACTGTGTCCATTTCTGCTACAAACACCATGGTAAACCAACCACTCAGGGGGTCAGAACACATTCACTAAGGCAACTTCTACCTCTACAGCATTCCTCAGGGGAGTCCCTACCAGGGACATTCTGGAAGCTGCTACCTGGAGTTCTGGACACACCTTCACCAAGCATTACCACCTGACTATCTTTTCCAAATCCAAGACGGGCTTTGCAACAGCAGTCCTGCAGGGCATACTAGCCAGCCCCAACTCTTCTTGACTGCCTCCACCCTTTCTTCAGCTTTGGGAATCAACCCAAGTGTGATGACTGCAACAGTGAAACATGACGAACATGGTACAGTTGTGTACACTTACCATAAATGTAGATGTTCGAATGTATTCACTGCTGCAGTCCTGGTTTCCCTCCCTCCAGCCCCCTTCTCCTCCTCTCTCTCTCTCTCCTCTCTGTGTATATTACTCACCCCTTACATGGGTATTGGTATTTACTTTTTACTGGTGGTGATTTCCCACCATAGCTTAGCTCCCTATTGGGGAGCTCCTGACATCTGGGGCAAGAAAAACTGATGTAATGGCATCGGCTGCCTATTTTTATATCCCAGGCAACCTGATGTCAGTCCTGGAGTGACAGCAACCAAATTAGAAATACTAAGTCTTAGGTATTCGGGCCAACTGAGGGCTACCTGCAGGCAGATAACCCAAGTGTGATGACTGCAACAGTGAATACACTCGAACATCTACATTTATGGTAAGTGTACACAACTGTACTTTCTCTCTGGAATGTAGTCTGAAGACAGTAGGCGATGTTGTTCAGAGGTTTTTTGGAACAGAAGTTAAAGATAGAGAGCGGTAGTTATTTTTGGAGCTGGGATGCAGGTATAGCAGGTATAACGTATTTTACTGTGTACCACTAACTTCTGTTTCTTGGCTGTGTTAGATATAAGGTGCAGGACTGTGATTGTTTGGACATCCACTTGGATTGTCTAGGTTATTCTAGAATTCTAGTGGGACAGGTGGGGCAGGATGTAGGGTGCTGTATAGAATAGGCTGTTTTAACAGTGCTGGTTCACTGGGTGTGGGATTTACTTGGATGTCTTACTGCTGCAGATGGAGGGAATTGCTTTTGGTACTTAATAAGTGTTTGCACCCTCAGGCTGCATAGTGGGTGGAGTTGTCCTGAAAGGGCATTATAGATTAGTGGAAATAATAAGTATCAAATGGTCACAAAGGTGGTCTTGGACCTGTTGTCCAGATAGTGTTTGGAGCAAAAAAATGGTCTATTACCTGTTATGTTTTTTTTCAGGATGTGTTTCTCCATGAATGTAGGGAAAGATATGGTGCACATTTGATAGAGCAGCTGAACTAGAAAACTACGAGTGTGGTATGGTGTGGTCACAGAAGGAGGACAGATGTACCAGGGATGCACTCTAGATTGCATCACATAACATGATTAATGAATTGTAAGAGTGGTTTGGGACAACCTAAGACTAGTTATTGGAAGACATGCAGAATAGGACTGTGATGGGATTCTGACAATTATTATTATTATTTTTTAATTGTTAATGAGGTAAGGCCACTAAAGTACAGGTGTACATTTTTAAAGGAAGGAGTGACCAGGCACACAATTTCATTAAGTGACTTAGGAGCAAGAGAATGTGCAAGTGAGGATTGAGGGAATCAAACCTATGCCTGCAAGGTGAAGCTTATTAGCATGCCATACTCTTAAGCTTTTGTGTTGAACTGGCAGTTTCCTCATTGTTTGCAGGTGAATATGGTAATTGTTTTCTAACTAACATAGCAGCCATTGTTTTTACCAAAATGGCCCTGACATTTTGTAATTTCAGCTTTCCAGAACAGCTTTGTTGGCAGGCCAACAGTAGCTGTTACATTTAGTCATGTTTACTGTGAGCAGCAAAATATTCTACTTATGATTTTTCCATGTGATTTAATATAGACATAATCTGAAAAAGTCAGTTGTGTAAACCAGTGAAATGTAAATTATCAGTTGCTGTTGAGTTGTATTAACTTGGGACGTGACCAACATTTTGTGGAACGCCAGATTTATGTTTGGTCCATGGAATCATTTCTCAAATTCCCATAAAAGTGTAGTTTTCTGGCAATTGGGAAATCACTGGCAGATCTTTAACTGAAGTCAGAAAATAATGATGGAAATCATGGCAGCAGACGTAACATTTGATTTTCAGACTTCATCCTTCAGAAAATTCATGCTATGCAAAATCTGTTATTCTGTCAATGTTCTAAGTTTGAAAGAGCAATAAGTGTCACTATTTGTATTCCTTTGTTTGATCCCACATTATTTGTGGCTTTGTCCAGATTTCTTGCTCTAAGAGATTGAGAGCTATGAGCATGAGCAGTCTGTCTGGCTATTCTGAATCATTATGAGCTAAGAAAAATATGCATATGTTTATAAGGTGTGATCAGTAGCCTTTGGAAAAACCCTGCTTTCCTTATGAGAACTTTTGAGAAGTTACTTTAAAGATAAAGGCTGAACACATCTACTTTTATAGTGATAATTTGGAGGATGAAGCATGAAAGTAGTTTTAGCAGGTGTCGAAGCAGTTAATTTCATTTTTATAAAAGAAATTTTTATTTTAGTTTTGCACAAGTTTAAATTTGACACAAGTTCAAACATTAATATGAATAAAACACCATTGTTTTTCTGTTTAATTTGTATTTAATATTTGGTCTGTTCAGTTTGGGTTTAAAAATTGGTATCCCACAATTCCACTGGAGTGGACAGGGTTACACAATTATCTGTGCAGATTTTATGTTAATCAGCACACAGATTTTTGGCCAGTTGTACTTATTTTTCATGGGTCTTTGCCCAGATTTTTCATGATTCCAGATTGAAAGGTATAGTTCCTGGTCTTTGTTAACACTAATGCCCTGGACAAATATTATGCAACCTTACAAGGGGCTCAAATATTCTTGACTTGGTCCTCATCAACATGGGTGACAGTTGCACCACCACAAGTATAGGACCCTCACTGGTTAAGTCTGATTACAATCAGTCACATTTGAAGTAGTTATAATACCTGAACCCTTGTTAGGTGAAATCAGGGTAAAAAATTCACCAAAGTTAATTATACCCTTCTAAGGGATGGCATAAATAATTTCCAAGTTCCTGTTCCCACAGATGGCTATCACAACTATATTAAGGTATACACAAATGCCCTGTACAAACACTTACACAAATGTATTGACATGGATGTGCCTGATAGGATCAAAACAAGATCCTCGAGAAAAAACAAGCCTCCCTGGTATACATCTAGTATTAGTAAGTTATACAACAAGAGGAAGAAGTTGCCATCTAACAATAAAAAAGAGCGGCCCCAGCCCTGGAAGAACACCCTACTCTGATTGAACAAAGAAATAAGACAACTTGTAAAATCCTCTAACGTCCACTTCAAAAAAAAATTAGCAACCGTAGCTAAGGATAACCATAAGGCATTCTTCAGCTATATCCGTAACCTAAAAGGTAGGACCTAGACGTAAGCTGAACTACCTGTGGATGGCATCAGACACACTGATCCTGCAAAAATAGCTAACCTGTTAGCCGACAGGTTTGGCAAAAATTTCACCCACCTGTCTCCTCCAAACATTCCACAAAGGATTTCCTCTAGATCTTCCTCACATTGCATCTTCAAAGAGCAAATCATTAATGCCATAAACAGCCTCTACGTGACTGGGTGGCCCCCAGGTTGTATTTTAAATGGTCTAAAACATGAGTTAGCAACTCCGTTTGGGAATCACTTCAACCACAACCTGAGTACAGGTTTTGTCCCTGCTGAATGGAAAACAGCAACTGTCATCTCCCTTCATAACTGTGGTACAGCAACAGACGCTGGGAACTAAAGACCCATAAGCTTATAAATAAGGATATAGGTGAGCTCCAAACCCTTGATCCGACACAGTTTGGTTTTGTCAAAGGCAGGCCATGCCTGTTAAGCCTGGTGGACTTCTTCAAAAACATCACCAGAGCCATAAATGAAGGCAAATCTGTGCATACAGCCTACCTTGACTTAGTCAAGGCCTTCAACACAATCTCACATTTGGGCATCATTGATAAACTCTCCAAATTGAATATCAACCCTTATTTTGTCAGGTGGGTTGCTAACTGGGTCACCGACAGATCACACTCAAAGTTGGGGACTTTACCTCAACCAGAAGACATGTAATCAGCGGGGTTCCACAGGGGTCAGTGCTGGGCCCCCTATTGTTTGGAATATACTTCTCAGATGTTCAAGCTAAAACAGGGGGCTGTGGCTGACTAAGTTTGCTTACAACTGCAAATTAGGTGCAACCATTGAATCCCAAAACGATGTCAATATACATCAAGAGGGACTTGCACAAACCAATGGTTGGTGCCAAAGCCATAGACTCAAGCTCAATGCTAAAAAATGCATCATCATCCCCTTCGGTAAAAATGATATCCCTGCAGACCATCATATAAATAATAATACCATAAGTAACAACTCAGTAGTGAGACACCTGGGTTGCAAGTTGACTGCTGCCTAAACTTTGACCACCATGTGCCTACTGTGGTAAGGAAGACAATCTGCATTGCACACCTCATTAGCAAAGACATTGCCTTAAGAACAAAATATGTCATAACATCCCTGTACTCGACTCTCATCAGGCCAATAACTGAGTACAATGCTCCCTTTGGTATGTACCTTAACTGGCACCTGTGGCAACTTGAGAGACCTCAGAGATTTCTAAACAGGAAAATTCAGGGTCTCCAGCACATGTTATATATACACGGACAAACTGAAGTCACTGTCACTGTACTCAGTAGTGTACAGACTACTTAGAGGAGACTTGTGCCTGGCCTACAGAGCAATCGTGGATCCAAACCTAATGGAAATGCCGCGCAACTGCAGGTCAAATGGGACAAGGGTCACCTGGTCCAGGGACCTTAACCTGGCCTGAAACATAAATAGGACCTGTTAGAGAAACAGATATGTCTCTAAGAGGTTGCCACTTCTCTGGAACAGGCTACCAATTCACATCAAACAAAGCCCCTGTATGACCCTGTTTGAGTGTAGCCTGGATGCCTGGATGGGAAACCGTGAATTACTTCGAGGGATTTCACCTATGACCCTCCTAGATATGAGCAGTCATTGTTAACTAAGATATTGAGTTTAGCCAAGATCCTTTATATTGGGGGGTTTCTTGTATTACTTGGGGTACACAGCCAGGCTTATAAAGACCTTCTGATCAATAGCCTAGTAACCACCTATGAACCTATGTTCAAGTTTTGATTTTTGAGATGCCTGGAGGTTAGTAAGGATGGGAGCACCATAAAGAAGTGTTGGGAGTAGATAAGTAGTGGCAAGTGTGGCTTCAGTTGGGTTGGTGAGAAAGTTTTTGGCACTGTAAAGCATCCCTATTTTTGATGAGTTTTTTTCCGTAAAGCATCCCTATTTGTTGATGAGTTTGTCCTTTGTCATTTTGTATATTCAGGTTAAATTTAAGATTATCATCCACTATCATCTCTAATAATTTGCAATGAGATGTGACTTCTATGGTTGTATGATTAAGAGAAAGGACTTTAATTTTTTTTTCATGACAGAGGGATCTGGGGAAAAAAAGTAGTAGACTGTTTTTTGGAGGGTGGAGCATAAGTTGTGAGTTACAAAGCCATGTTTTAGTTGCTGTTAAAGCTTCCTGAGTATTTTCTGGAGGTGTGGCATGTAGTCAGATGTACAAGTGAGTGTGGAGTCATCTGCTCACTGTATTAGGGAGGCCTGTTATGTGGATATGTAGAGGGAGATGGTAAGAATGTTAAAGAGGAGGGGACCAAGGATAGAGCCTTGTGGTACACCGGTGATGATTGGGTAGTCGGGAGACAGGATGAAGTGCCATTTTACTAACTGATACCTATTGGACAGGTAGCTTTTGAACCATAGAAAGGTGGGCTGAGAGAGACCTAGTGAAGAAATTTGAAGTAGAAGTTTGGTGTGGCAAACTGTGTCAAAGGCTTTAGACAAGTCTAGAAATAAGGAGATTAGTTTGCTGTTATTTCTAGCTTTATTGACAGTATCTATAGAGGTTAGAAGTACAGTGTTAGAGCTATGATGTGCATGCCTCTAGTCACCCACCATGTTAGAAAGCAAGTAACTTTCAATCACTTCCCTCCAAGCAGAGTTCTGATACTCAATCCACAGACTGCTACCATACCAACCAATTATAGTCATATTGACTATGACCACAGACATTGAAGTTCCAGTACATAGAAAACTATTGCCACATACACAGGATCCCCTTCAGTAGGTAACTAACTGGGTAGGTAGACTATTCCAAAGACTATTTTCAGCCATGACCTGGGCCAGTGTGGCAAGATAAGATGTACATAAACACAATATAAAAATACAAAAGGTCATCATATAGAGGTGGGAACTGACAACAGGTGATGCACAGTATAAATACATACAAAAAAAAAAACTTTACAGGAAAATTATGCTGTAATGCATGTATGTACACTAATCATGTTCAAGATTATTTTAGACAGATTTCTAATGTACTGCACATAAGGCATTCTCATGATTACTAATTTTTGAGACTCACTCTCACAACTTCTATTACAAATAATTGCAGCACCAGCTTTTTAAACCACAGAAGAACATCAAACAGTTCTTTTTCAGATTAGTTATACGCCATACCTCATACAGACTGAGTAGGATTTATATTAGTTATGTCTGCACAAATGGTCACACATACCACAAAGTAAATCAATACAACTTTGAGGAGCAAAGCAAACTAAAAACAAAAATACAGAAATATTCATAAGTCAGTACTCAAGAGACATGCACATTATAACTCTACAGACCCAGATTAAAGACCAGGTCACCCACCATGTTAAAAAACAAGTGACATTTAATTATGTCCCTCCAAGCAGAGCTCTGACATTAAAGTCACAGACTGCCACCATACCAGCTAGTTATAGTCATATTGACTATGTAGACGTGTGTATTTCCAATACATAGAAACCTATTGCCACATGCACAGTAACCCCACAAAGTCAGCTCAATAACCAGCCCCATACCAGGGTAGAAAAACACTCTTTCTCACCTCCCACACACTGAACAGTTGTTATTATCATCTACAAGCTAGCACAGCCAGTTATAATCACCACTAATTTTAACGTATAGCAAAAAACAGATTAATGACCACTGTAGCCATCCAATGAAACACAACCATATGGCTTACAGAAACACTGCATGCAGTAGCCAAAAACAAAGGAACAGTGATACACAAGCAACTGAACAGTGATACCCAACAGCCAGAAGCAAACATACAGTGATACACCATATCAAAAAACAAATGAACAGTGATACACAGTAGTAAAAAAGTTAACTGATACACAATAGCCAAAAGCACAAGATGATTTGCAATAGCCATAAGCAAACAATAACATACAACAGACAAAAGCAAACAGTGATATGTTAGTAAAAAAATGCATATGCAGCACAAATATTTAAAAGTATAAACAGCTCTGCACAAACCAGTGAATACACATACCACCATAAAGAAAACAAAAAATGCATATAATGTAAAATTACACCTCCCTATCATTCATCCACAATCTGAAAGAAAAAAAAATTATAGAAAGTTTAACCAAAACAGCAACTAGCGTTTAAGTGCACACAAAAAACTAAAATAAACCATGGAAGCGGTAAGAGCAGAGTAAAAATAATATTTATTAACAACTATAAACTGAAACACAAACACATTGACTAAGTGCTTTCACCCTCACATATATGGGCATCATCAGAGTCTGTGGACAACACATTCAGGAATGCAGCATCCCTGGTGTGCTGCACTCAGAAAGCCATCCACCTGGTGTGGAAAAAAAACACAGCTTTCTGCACCAAAGGTGACTGGGCTATCTGTTACACCACTGACACTGACAATAATCAGGCAGCTTGTTATGTTGTTAGAGCCCATGGAGGATGTTTTCTCAGCTTTGAGACAGCTGAGAGGACTTGTCTGACAGCTAGTTTAGGGGCTGACTGGGAATGTAGAATCTTTGGAATAGTTATAACTGTAGGTGAGCAAAATTTGTTCTAAAGTTTTCAGCTAGACAATTAACTATTTCCTTTGTGTCAGTCGGCAGTATTATTGTGGACAGGATTCAAACATTGTTGGGTGCTAGTTCTTATCTTCCTGATATAATTATAGAAAGGATTTAAAGTTAGTTTTGGTTTCAGTAGATATTTTAAATTCATATTCAGCTTTGGTCTTCCTAATGATACCTTCAGGCTCTTTGAAAGTTTGCTTAAGTAGCATGAGGCCTTTCATAAATATTAATTTCTTTTACTTGTATAATTTATTTTATGTATTTCTACCGTAGGGGCTGGTTTTTAAATCTCTCATAACTGGCGCAGCTATGGAATGACATTTATAAATACAGGTACTTAAGTGGGCATAGGCAACATAGCAATAGGTGATGACTTTAGCAATGTGGTCTGAGAGAAGGATTCTAGCAAGAATTATTGAAGATTTGTTTTTGACAAGTCCATAAACACAGAGGTATTTGCAATGGAAGTGCCACCAGTTTTAAAGGAAAATGTTACTTTCTTATGGTCTGATTTAATGAGGGAAGATAACATCTATGAGGTGTGTTAGCATTCTTGCCTCACAGCAAGAGGTTCTCCGGTTCAATCCTCAGGTGGGGTGACTTCTGTGTGGAGTCTGCATGTCTTCTCTGCAGTCACATGACTTTCCTCAAGCTGCTCTGGTTTCCTCCTACATTCCAAAGACATGGACTAGCTGGATTGGACACTCTAAATTGGCTGTAGGTGTGAGTGAGTGTACGAATGAACTACCGTGGCAGGGCTAGCCACCCGGTGGTGTAAAACCTTGGCTCAAGATGATTGTCACTGCTGAAGTGACACCCTGACCCCCATGTGCAAAATGAGAAAAGGGGTTGAGGATGGATGGATGGATGGAGGTGTGCAAAAAGTGGCCATACTTGTGAGGAAGTTATCAAGGGTATTTGGACCCCATTGCAGGATGGCTAACTACTTGTACATGAAAGTTAGCAGTTATAATTTCCAATACGTTCTGAGCATGTTGGCCATTGGTCTTCTTGGTAAGACAGTTTATTGAAGGATAGTTGAAATCCTCCCAGTAGAAAGGTGCTGGGATTAATGGGGATTTTAGCTAAAGCATTAAAATAGGTATTGTGATCTGAAGGTTGATAGAAGATGTTCTATAGCTAGATATGAAGTGGTAATTAATCTTGTTCAGGGTTGTTTGGACATATGAGGTCCAGAAGATTCAGTCATGTGGTGTTAATATCCTTGACAAATACTGATTTTACTCTACAATTGCCAGTAGGTCTGAAAACACGATTGGCACAAAAGTCAGGAAATGAATGACTGCTTTCATTGCTTTGAAGCCAGGTCTTTATAACCCCACATATATGTATTTGTTCAGTTAGAGGAATACCTCATGTTCTGGCATTTCTTTGTTAAAATTCCTGGCATTGAGTAGAGGCACATTAATGTATTTCAAATTAGACTTTACTCCGTTAGAATGTACAGCAGCCAGACTGACAGGCAGACAGACTCTGAAAAAGCACTATGGTGGCAGCAAATGTTTTATCCAGAGTGGAAAAGCCATGGTAATAGAGGTGTAAACCATTCCTGGCAAAGCAAGTGGACTTGTTAGCAATCCTACCCTAAACTGACACATACCAGAACCCCAAAAGTTACATCAGCTATAAAGCTAAATATCGAATTGTCTTGTCTTTGTATTTCAGACAATTTCTGAGCGATGGTAAAATACCACTAAAGACCATTATCTTTCTTGCCTTGGAGACATGCATAAAAAAATAATTATATCCTTCTTTCTACATGTCTGTCTGAGTAGAGCACCTAAGGTCATTCACTCTCATATGGATCACTACCAGGTCATAATCATATTTGCAGTGATGGCGGGATCTAAGAGCCCCTGTTACATCCCAGATCCCAGCTCTGGAAAGAGAGTTAACTGTCACTCTATTCTTATCCAGTGGAGTGAGCATGGTATCTGGATACCTAACACTAGAGCCACCTATAGGTGAAACATGACCGTGGGTGGATGCAGTCCCAGTGGGCTTAATGACTTATTATCTGCATCCTTCTGCTAGTTATAGCTAAATGTATTGGCAATGTCTGTGCAGGGTAAAGGTGAATGTGTTCCTGTGTCAACTAATGCCTGAAATGGTTTAGTCCTTAGTACAGGACGTTTAGCCAGTGTTCTATTTAATAATCTCAGCATAAGCTGGTGTAGTGGAGGAGTTCTGTGTGTGTGTGTGTGTGTGTGTGTGTGTGTGTGTGTGTGTGTGTGTGTGTGTGTGTGTGTGTGTGTGTGTGTGTGTGTGTGTGTGTGTGTGTGTGTGTGTGTGTGTGCGCGTGTGTGTGTGTGCGCATGTGTGTGTGTGTGTGTGTGTGTGTGTGTGTGTGTGTGTCTGTGTGTGTATGTGCACATGTGTATGTGTGTGGGTGACGTGATAGATTGGCATTCTATCCAAGACTAGATTAAGTTGCTTCCACTAAGTGCTGGGGTAGGCTTTGCATGAATAATTGGATGATAGAATAAATGGAGTATTTTGCATCAGATAATAAGATTACTGAGGAGCTGAATACAGTAAAACATAAGCTGTGTTGTGTTTATGATACAGCCCATTACTGAGAGTTATCTCTTATGGGTTCATAGCTGTGTACTAGGCTAATGACCCTGGGGCCTTTACAAGCCTAGCCCATAGGAGTACAATGACATCATGCCACCCGACCTTAGTTCACAGTGTTACTGTCTAGAAGAGCCACTGGAGTGATCCCTGGGGTGAATTTTCTATTTCCCATCCACTCATCAAGATTTCTCTTGAAGAGAGCCAGTGAGGTGCTCTGCTTGACATGTATGTGAAGTCTATTCCATAGCATGGGCAGTCTCTGGGTTATGAACCTGTCCCTCCAGCATGTTCTGTTGATTGTTATAATGAGTTTGATGTCTCTGGAGCGTGTGGTGCAGAGGGATTGGGATTTCTTTAGATGTAGCATTTCTAACAGAGCTGGGTCAGACATGGCTTTGTAAGTCAAGCAGAGATCGCCTCTAAGTAGGTGATATGAAACAAAGAATTAGCTGGAGTTTTTTGAGTCTGTCCATATAGGACAAGTGTATAATGCTTAGGATCCTCTTTGTGAAGTATTTTGTGGCCTCTCCACTTGTTTAAGGTGTTTAGTGAGGTACATACCAAATGGGGCATTGTACTCTGACTGGCCTAATGAGGGAACAGTAGAGGGAGACAATGACCTCCTTCTTCCTGGATGCAAAACCCTTAGTAATGAGATGTGCCACATGGAAGGACTTTCTGACCACAGTGGCAATGTGGTGGTCAAAAGAGAGGTTGCTGTCAACCTGTGTTCCCAGATCTCTTATAATGCCTTCAGTGTTCAGGGGACTACCATTGATGTGGTAATTCATGGGAACTGGGTTTTTCCCAAAGGGTATGATGACACATTTTTTGGCATTGAGCTTAAGGCCATGGTTCTGACACCAGTCGTTGGTCTCAGTGAGGCCTTTCTCTAGGATGTCAACATCACTTGGGGAGTTAATAATGGCTCCCAACTTACAATCGTCAGTGAACTTTGTCAGCTAGAGTCCCTTCGTGTTGGCCTGGACTTCTGAGAAGTAGATACCAAACAGGAGAGGACCTAGGACCGATCCCTGTGGGACTCCACTCATGATTGGTCAGCAGTCTAACTTGGAGTCAGCTACCTTCACACTGTGGGTTTTATCTATGAGCCAGTTTGCAACCCACCTAGTGATATAGGGGTTGATGCCTAGCTTAGTGAGTTTTTCTATGATTCCTGAGTGGGAAGGTCACTGAAAAATCAATCAGTAAAACCAAAAATGAAAACTCCAGCAAAGCTAGAACTTCCACTGAGTGACCTCCCAAACCTCTTGTTTCAGAGGCACATGGGATATATGCAAATGAACCTTATGAACATCAGGTGTTTCAGCTCATTGGCAATTCTGAATGCCCATGACTTGTTTCGTCATTTTAATGGACATTTCAGACCAATAAAGCCAAACCCCACTAGCTGTGGATATGCATATTTCGGCCTTGTTATGACCTCGTCAGCACAGCACAAGCAGAGTGTTTGACTAAGCATTGGAAACACAGGTCTGTTATACCCATCTGATACAAGAGGTTTTGGAGATCACTCAGTGGAAGTTCTAGCTTTGCTGGAGTTTTCATTTTTGTTTTTAACGATTCCTGAGTGAATAATGGTATCAAAGGTGATAAGTCGAGCAAGTTGAGCAGACATGATCGACCCTTCACAAAACCAAACTGTGTGGGATCCAGAGTTTGGAGATTCCCTATATCATTGTTTATTAGGTCCATGATGATGCGTTCCACAGCTTTGCATATCAGAATTGTCAGGCTAATGGGGTGATAGTTCCCAGGGTCTGTAGTCGCTCCTCCTTTGTGGAGAGGGATGACTGTACAGTGTGCCATTTGGCAGGGACAAAGCCTGAGGTGAGGCTGTGATTGAACAGGGCACACAGGTGAGGTGCCAGTTCACTCTGCAGTCCATGTAGAGCACAGCCAGGGATATTGTCAGGTCCCATAGAAGCTGTATTCTTGGCCTTGGACAGTGGTGTTTTAACCTGTGCAGCAGTAATACTGGGTGCCTGGCAATCTACTGGTATTGTGATTGGTCCTTTGGGGGGGTAAAGTTGGCACTGAATCTGTCAGCCAGTATATTGGCAATATCTGTTGGCTCAGTATGGGAGGTAGCATTGTGCAGTATGTCAGAGCAAATATGGGTATTGCCATGGAGATTCTTTACATAACTATGGAAGGGATTGTGGTTGTCTTTACTATCTGCTGCAATTCTATTTGCATAGCTAGCTGTAGAGGATCTGATGAGGGATCTCAACTTTTTGTTGAGGCTGATAAGGGAGTTTTTCCAGTCTTGGGGTTTCACCTTATTCTGCATTAGTTTCCTCCTTCTGTTGTAGAGTTTGTTTATGGCAGGGGACCACCAGATTGGCTTCCTTTTTTTGGAGGAGAATGTCTTGGTTAGCTTTGGAGAAATTTTCATGGTGGTTACCTTTGTGGAAGGGGGGGGTGGATTTCCAAGGTGATTAGCTTGCGGTCAGATCTAACCAGGGAGGAGTTGACTATTGGTGTAGATTAATGGTCCCCATGTTAGTAATGACTAGGTCAAGGATGTTGCTACCTCTAGTGGGGGTAAAAATGACCTGGTCCAGGGCATTGGAATTAATGAATTCCAGGAAACATTGGGCAAGTGTATTGATACATGAGTAATTTTACCAGTTAATGGAGGGGTAGTTGAAGTCGTCCAGTATGAGAGTGTTAGGTTGGACCCTAATATTCTCCAGGGTACTTAGGAACGTGGAGTGTGAGTCTTGGGACATGGTTGGGGACCTGTAACAGGCTACAACCTGAATCACTGTCTTACCCAATGTTATCTGCACCTGAAGTATCTCTGATGCATTATGTTGGGCCACCAGTCTGGAGGTGTGCACATCCTTTATGAATATGGAAACACCACTGCCTTTGGAGCTTCGGTCCAAGTTCTGGGGCCGAAAGGTGTGGAATAAGTTATAGAATGGTAGTGCAGAGGTGCTTTCTGCTGCCTTGAACCAGGTCTCTGTTAGCAGCACAAATGTCGATGTTCTCCATTTTAAGGAATGTTTCGAGCGAGTGCATTTTGAGATTTAGACTTCTAGTGTTAAGCAGCATGACCCTCAGACTGCATTTGTTTGTAGCTGTTACAGTTGTAATTTGGTCTTTGGAACACTGCTTAAAAAAGGCACTATAGGAGTGGGCAAGAGCCTTGGCCAATATCTAGAAGCCCAGGGGTGACAGATGCAAGCCATCTGTGGCAAAGCATAGAGGTCTGTCAATCATGTCATCCCAGGCAGACAGATACTGGATCCCCTTAGAATGACACCAGAAACTTAGCCAATTGTTGAAATCAATCATTTTCTGCTTGTACTGTGATATCATTCTGGGTGATGGTAGGATGCTGCTCAGGGCTAGGGTCATACCCACCTGGGCTACATAATCCGAGACCTCCTCCATATCTCTTTTCGTGAAGTCCAGGGAGGTATGTCTCAGGTCATTCACACCCACATGTACAATGACAAAGTCATATTTGTACCTGTTGTTGAGGGACCTGAGTGCATGCATTATGTGGTGGATCCTGGCATCTAACAGGTAGTTGACGGTTACTTTCTCCTTATTCAACCTAGTGAGTGGGACATCAGTGTGCCTCACTATTGAGTCACCTATGACTAGTGTGCTGGGCATGCTGTTTTGCCTTAGGGGCTTTGGTTGAGTGGCACACTGTTTAGCAGAGTTATGTGTCTTGTGATTAGTGTTGTGTTGTGGTGGTCAGGTGTGTTTCTGCCTTGGAGGTCTCTGCTGTTTGGGTAGATTTTTATTGAGAGCCTCCACGAAGGTGGGTGTGTAATTTGTGTTTTTTTGTGAAGGCAGTGCTGGTGTGTGTTCTGGAGGGCTATGTGTTCCATGTGGTGTGGTGGAAGTGTTGACTTTCTCCTCCTGACCAGCTATTCCTGTCTTGCCTGGAGAGTGCGTAGCTTCCAGTTTGGATATATAAGTGCATCTCTTACAAGTCTGAGTGTTGGGAGGTAAGAGGAGAGGGTTGCCCGTGTACATGAGAAGTTGCTACACTGCCTCAGGATGCCCAAGTTCACCAGTTTAATAGGAGAAAGCACAGGGAACTGACCTTTAGACATGCCTGGAGGGGTGGGCATTAATAATAAGTACTGGAGCAGTTTCCTTGTAGAACATTTAGTACTGGTTGCTACAAGAAGTCTGGTATGGTAAAGTGCTAGTCTAATAAGCTAGTAAAAGTGCATGAGAGGAAAGAATTAGCAGATCTAAGGGAAAAATTGAAGAATGGACTTTGGCACCTCTCAGAAGCTTACAAACAGTCCTGGATACAGCAAATCTGTATCTGGACTAGACTAGTTACAGGAAAGGTAGGAAACAAGCGCAAATGCAGGCTTTTAAACCAGAAAGTTGAAACAGATGGAAAAACTGCCCAAACAGCCAATCAACTACAAATTCTGGGCCAGAAACCACTCCTCTTGTGGTAGATAGGCTACCTATTGCTTACCACTCCCACTGACAAGCTAGAAGGCTTCCCTCCAACACAGAAAGGATTGGGAGGCTCAGAAGCTTACAAACAGTCCTGGATACAGCAAATCTGTATCTGGACTAGATTAGTTTTAGGAAAGGTTACAAACAGTCCTGGATACAGCAAACCTGTATCTGGACTAGACTAGTTATAGGAAAGCTGGGAAACAAGCACAAATGCAGGCTTTTAAACCAGAAAATTGAAAGAGATGGAGAAAATTGCCCAAACGGCCAATAAACTACAATTTCTGGGCCAGAAATCCAAAATGTTTGAAGAAAAATGTCACAATAAACATAATTCCACAATTTGTTTGTGCTCCGTCTAAAAGAATTATTAACTGCACAATGTCACTGTGGTGTATCTGAGAAAATGATAGCACTTCTTTGTGGGGGTTGCTTCTCAAAGTCAGTTTTACGCATGGTTGATGTAGTTCAATGTATGACCTGTGTAAGAACTCTGATGCTGATGATTTCATGTTGCTGTAAATAAACCCAGATAATAACTACATCTTCATTTTGAAGATGTGAAATTATAAACCCCAGAAAACACAAAGCATGACATGATGTCAAAACTAAAGACACCATTCACTTTTGATACTTAGATGTTTATCTACAACATTTTAACAATCGCCTTGCAGTGTTGTTGCTTTTTTTCTGTTTCGGTGTCAAAAACACCTTAGAGAATGGGCCTCATGCATGGGACTGAATGTACTGTGACTACATTAAAGAAAAAAGAAAGGAAAAAAAAAAAAAAAGTGAATACGCCTGTAAGAAGAATACTCTAGCCACAGACATTTTTCAGCATAAACTATGAGGGAAATGTCATGACCTGGGAGTAGAATATCAAGGTGAGCTTTGGAGAGGGCAACATATTAAGTGAATTGCTAAATTCTCAATGCAACCTCTGGAATTGTTCTATTTTGCAAAATCACAAGAGCGAAGAAATGGAAGTTCAAAGGATTGAATCTGGCAAACAACCTGCATGCATCCACAGAATCAGATCAGCTGAAAATCCTAATTGACTCCATCATGGATAATGCAGATGATGAGCTGAGAGACAATAACATAATGGACGGTGAAAGGCATCAATATAAGACAGTAAAAGATACCTTTCAAAAAATAATTTATCCCAAAGAGAATGTGATTTAAGATTTGGCAATATTATCAGAGTGTAGCTGCATAGAGAAACAGAATTATTAATGTGCCATTACCTTGCATACACTTTTTAAAAATATGTCTCTCTCTCTCTCTCCCTCTCTCACTTTCTCTCTCTCTCTCTCTCTCTCTTACTCTGTAAGGAACTGATCCATTATAGAACACTGATCGGACTGAGAGACCATGTTGCAGAAATAATGTGGCCAGACAAATCTTTGACACTGGCACAAGTAACAGCTGTGGCCTGATCGTGCCAGATAGTCACAAGACAGCAAACAGACATAAAAGACAATTCTGCTGCTGAGATTAAAAGTGTTGCACCAATTAATCTGGGCAGACTGTTTCTAATACCATGACAGGAATGGATCCCATTCCTACGTCAAAGTACAATTAAAGTTCATGAAATTAATATAGTTTCACTCTTTGATGTCAGCCAAAGTGCTCTTTGCAGCACCCACAATGTACCCTGTAATGACTCCTTCTGCAATTTGTATGGAGTTGCATGTATTGGTAGTGTATTTAAATGGATCTACTTCATTTGCCCTAACTTCCAATTGACCGACACCCATTTGCCCGACCCCATTTGACCACAATTTAATTTGAGCGACACTTCATTTGACCGACAAGTATTATTGGCAAGTAAATAGGATATGCCCCCATCTCCACTGTAGTGCGACCCTGGAGTTAGAATATATAGTTAAGGGGGTGTGGGGGGCACAGTCCCCCACAAAGGGGGGGTGGGGGGCAAAGCCCCCCACTTACTTTTGTTTTACTAAGCAATATTAAAGCAAAACTAAACAATATAATATGAAATTAAGTGAGGGTTTCATCCCCCACACCCCCCACAGCCCCCTAACTATATATTCTAACTCCAAGGTCGCACTACAGTGGGGAAGGGGGCATATCCCATTTACTTGCCAACAATACTTGTCGGTCAAATGAAGTGTCGGTCAAATGAAATTTCGGTCAAATGAAATTTTGGTCATTTGGTGTCGGGCAAATGGGTGTCGGTCAATCGGAAGTTAGGGCAAATGAAGTAGACCCATTTAAATACAATTGTAGACTCTTTTTTATAAGACCCATTGATCCTACTACTGTTGGAACTATCTGGGTGTCTTTCTTTTGCATTGCTCTCGTTTCTGCTCGCAAATCCTGATATTTTATAACTCTGTGTCTTTTTCAGTATGTAGGACACTGGGTATGGCAAGTTCAATGATCAATGCTACTTTTGCCTCCTTTTCTTGGACCACTATATCTGGTTTTCTAGCATCTGTCTTTTGAACTGCTGGTAATGGATGATCCCATCTGATGTACACTTCATCATTTTCTGTGATGCTTTGTTGCTTATGTTTCCAGTGTTTTTTAGCTACTTCAGCTCCATAATGTTTGCACAATCCCCAGTGCAACAGTCTCGCCACATTATTCTGCCTTTTAATATACAGTCCTTCTGCATTAGTATGTTGCATCCAGTAATGAGGTGTGCAACTGTTTCCAATTCTGTTTTGCAAAACCTACATTTGTCTGTTTCTCCCACATGTTCGATGGACTTTGTAAACCAATGTGTATGTAGTCCACTATCTTGTGCCGCCAATATTAACCTTTTATTTTTTGGTTTGAATTTGCCTCTCCTTAACCATTCCTGCATTCATTCCTGATCAACATGAGGTTCTTCCAGAAGTTTTCTATACTTGCAACTATATTTATGCATTTTCCACATTTCTTGCCTTCTCATCTGCTCCTTCACCTTATATTCTTTCTTTTGTTTTTTTGGAACATTCAGTTGCTGCCTGATTTTTATCTACTTCTGGTTTGATTTCCATTCCTGATTGAAGCCGATATGTTTCTGCTAGATTAAGCAGAGAAGTCATCTTAGATTTATTCTCCTCATGTTTCGAAACTTTCACTATATTTGGGTCTTGTGAGGTCAGCACAATTGCAGATCTATACATGTAATTCATTTCAAGGAGGCCCATCCCTCCTTCAGAACGGGAAATATATAATCTTGGTATGCACTGATTTTTTATAAATCATTTGGTGAGCAGGAAGCATCCATCTTGTTTTCCTATCTAATCTATCCAACACATTTTGGGGCCAGTCAATCACTCCAAAACTGTAATTTAGGACAGGAACAGCAAATTGGTTTATAGCTTGGATTTTGTTCCTAGATGTCATTGCTGTTTTCAAGATTAATTTAAGTGTTCTGAAATATTCCTTACTAAGTTTTATTTGCGTTTGTTTTATTGTTGATCCTTCATCAATTCCCAAATATTTATACACTCCATCTTGCTCAAGTTCTTTTATATCACATTCTTGTCCCAAACTGAAGTTATCCTGGTGTTGCAGTTTTCCTTCTTTAAATGTTGATTTTGCACATTTATCAAGACCAAATTACATTCTTATATCATCTGAAGAAGTTTTGATAACTGTCAGTTCTGCTTTCACTTCCCCATCTAATGAGGTATACAGTTTTAAATCATCAACAAAGAGAAAGAGAAAATGAGAAGTCTTTATACTTTGTTGTTTTCTAGGACCCAAATTATAGCCATGACCTAAGCTAAGTAGACAACTTAATGGGTTAAGGGCAAGGCAGAATAGCAGCGGTGACAAAGAGTCACCCTGGAATATCCCCCTTTGAATTTTTATCCCTGGGATAATAATTTGTCCGTTATCATGGTTCAATTGAAAAGTGGTCTGCCACTGTTTCATGGTCACTGTAATGTAGCTGATCAGTGTAGGGTGTATCTTACACATTTTTAAGTAAACTTTTATCCATGAATATGGATACTATCAAAACTTTTTTGTAGTCAGTCCATGCCATACTTAGAGTCGTCCCCGTTTTACAGTTCTCCACTATGACTTTAACAACAAGTGATCCTTTATTCCATATTTTATTGCCCTTTTATTCTACTGCCATAATTGAGTTTTCTTCTAAATGACTATAAACTTTGTCAGCATCAATTCCTGTGTATAGTTTATACGTCGTCAGAAGGCAAGTTATTGGTCTATAATTTTTAGGGTAGCTTGCAGGTTCACGCTTAAGTAGGAGCATTGTTTTTCCTGTTGTTAGCCAGGTTGATGTCTGTTCAGGGTGTGCATATTAATAGTTGTTACTCATGGCTAAATCTTCATGCAAAGATGTTAATACTTTTAGCTAAAAGTTAGGTACTGCATCTGTGCCATGGTGTGAATAGATTACCGTGGCAGGACTAGCCACCCTGCGGTGTAAACCTTGGCTCGAGATGATTGTCACTGAGGAAGTGACACCCTGACTCCATGTGAAAAAATGGGAAAAGGGGTTGAGGATGCATGGATGGGTGAAACCAAAGGAGGTCTAATCTGACCCACAATTCTGTTGATGGGGAGTGGCATTCAGTTTATCTAGCAATGAATGGTCATGTTGCTGGGGGATGCTGGAATGTGTGGTCAGGGTTGGTCTTAATCTGTCAGACAGCAGGTTTACACAAGGTTCCATTATATATAAAACACTTATGCATGTCTCTGTAGGAGGGAGGGGACAGATGTAACTGCACATACATACATAGCTGAAGCAAAGCCTTAAGCAGTTCCATCACGCTCATGAGATTTCTGTTTGATCTCACCTCATGCTAGTCACTGACATTTTAGTCTGTATTCTTTTTACTTCCCTTTTTACTTCCCATGGAGTGGTGGTCTTACCTAAGAAAGGTTACACTGGCGTACAGTTTTGAACAGCAGCAGACTGAATGGATTATCTAGATTAGACAGCGCTAAAAAGTGTCAGAAAAAAAAACAACCCCCCCCCCCCAAAAAAAAAAAACATATGATAAATTCATGCGCTCTTGGTACTGGCTTTCTTCTTTATTGTTGTGCCATGCATAGTCTCGTGTCTTTGCCATAAAGCAATGTTATTTTTGACATCCTTTAACATTTGAGAGCTGAAATGATTGTAACAGTGCTTACAAACTATGAAAATAAGAGACTACGTATTGTTTAGGGAATGGCTTCCAATGAACAAATTTTAGTTATAAATGCCCCTTAATAACTCTAAAACTATGCCCATTTCTTACAGCTATAGCATTGTGTGAGTAATGAATTAAAGAGGCTCATTATAATATTTAAGATCTCAGTGTTTAATAATTAAATTTGCTAAAAAATACTCAAGGGTTACAAATACCAAGTGCTGACTGAGACTAGGTTGAGTACTCATTAATCAAGCTTCTTGCTGGCATTGGGAGTGCAGGTTTTTAGAACTCTTTCCATCACAGCATAGTAACTAGTGGTATGTATATAAGATAAATGAAGTTTTCTAGCTGCTCCTTACATGTTCGGTCATGCCACTATCTTGTGGCCTGCTAACCTTAACTGGATAAATATTAACTGATGACTAGGTCTTATAAAATGTTTTGCAACTTGTTTGTTCTGTACTGCTAAGCAACAAGTGATGAAAGTTGCTATTTGGGGGATGGGCCACTGAAATATCAGTCAGTATTGCTTAACAGCTTGAGTGAGTTTGTCACATCACTGTGGGAATGCATTAGTAACAGTGATATTAACTGCGTTAGATGGTGCTTGTATTAGTTAATCTTTATCATTTTGGCATTAATGGTTTACTCATCAAAAATGGTGGCAAATGCATATATTGTGTAGGTTTAAGTGCATAACCAAGTATTTTTACTGTACATGGTATATGACCAGCAGCAACACTGTTACTATCAGTGCTTGCATTTAAAAGCAGGGTGGGGGACTCAGACATACAGGAAGAGACATGAAAAATGTCAACCCATCTTTCAAAGACACAGAGCAACAAGGCAGCTAAACAGATAGTACTGACACCTGAGCACAACTGAAAGAGAAACAAAGGTGGGCTAAGGTTATTTTCAAACACAGTATAGTTACAGATGCCTACAGCACTAGGCACATGGAGATGTGTGTGGATTTATATATACAGTATGTGTGTGTGTGTGTGTGTGTGTGTGTGTGTGTGTGTGTGTGTGTGTGTGTGTGTGTGTGTATCTATGCACGTCATTCACTCTTTTGAAATTGGCTGCTCACTAAGACTGAGTAGCTGTGAATTTTGGATGAACAGAACATCAGATTCATGCTGGGCAAGGTAAGTGTAGTTTTGGGAAACTAATGTCGACACTTTCAGCTCTTCTGAAGGTTTCAGCATTAGTGAATGGGAGAGTATGCACGAGTGTAGGTGGGTGAGGGTTAGAGTCCTTAGTTGAATAGATTTAGTGTAGTGAGTGTGTGTATTGGTGCATGTGTGTGACTGAGCTGTCTTGTAAAGTGACAATGCTACAGAAAGGGTTTTTCTAAGGTAAGCTGCAGACTAAGGGTCAGTGGCAGGGTAAAGTTTAGGTTATAAGGCAGGGCTGGGGATGAATCACGTAGGAATATTTAAAACACAGTGCCCTAGTGTGCAGTAGTTTCATGGCCAATGGTCTGAAGAACTTACATGAAGGACTCTAGCTAGTGTTACCTAGGTTCATAGGTAGGTACTAGGCTATCGGCCCCTGGGCCTATATAAGCCTAGCCAAAAAATGTTCCCTGGCTTTCGCCACCCAAGAAATTTATTTTCCTGTGCCCCTGTCTAGCAAAGCCACAGAAGTGATCCCCAGAGTGAATTTCCTATTTCCCAGACAGTTGTCGAAATTTTTCTTAAAGAGGGCTAATGAGGAGCTTTGCTTGACATGAATGGGTAGTCTGTTCCAGAGCATGGGAAGTCTCTGGGACAGGAATCTATCCCTCCAGCATGTTCTGTTTATTGTGGTGGCAAGGGTTAGGCCCCTGGAGCATGTGGGTTACTTTAAGTGTAGCATGTCCAACAGATCTGGGTTTAACATGGCTTTGTATGTTAAGCAGAGGTCGCCTCTGAGTAGGCGATAAGCGATGGAGTAGAGCTGGACTTTTTTGAGACGGTCTGCATATGGCATCTGTTTGAGGCCAGTAATCCTTTTAGTGAGGTATTTCTGTGGCCTTTCTAGTTGTTGTAGATGTCTTGTGAGGTACATGCCAAACAGGGTGTTGTACTCTATAATGGGTCTGATGAGGGATGAGTAGAGATGAACAATGACCACTTTTTTTTTCTGTAGGTGAACCCCTTTGTGATGAGGTGTGTGATGTAGAAGGATTTCCTCACTACTGTGGTGATGTGATTATCAAAGGAGAGACTACTGTCCACCTGTGTCCCAAGGTCTCTTATCACACTTTCGGTGTTTAGTAGGCTACTGCCTATGTGGTAGCTCATGACTTTGACACCAAGCATTAGTCTCAGTGAGGCCTCTTTGTAGAATGTCCACACCATTACGTAATTCTATAATGGCACCTAGTTTGCAGTCATCTGCGAACTTTGTTAGCCAAAGACCTGCTGTATTAGCCTGGACTTCTGAGAAGTAGATGCCAAACAGGAGAGGACCCAGGACTGAGCCCTGTGGTACTCCACTGGTCTGAAGATGGTTTTGGAGTCGGCAACTTTCACTGTGTGGGTTCTGTCTGAGCCAGTTGGCCACCCATCTTGTGACATAGGGATTTATGCCCAGTATAGTGAGTTTATCTATAATTCCAGAGTGGGGGATGGTGTCGAAAGCCTTGGCGAGGTCAAGATAGGCTGTGTGCACCACCTTACCCTCGTCCATGGCTCTGGTGACTGCTTCAAAGAAGTCAATCAGGTTTAGGAGACATGACCTACATTTTACAAACCCAAACTAAGTGGGATCCAGAGTTTGGAGGTTACCCATGTCCTTGTTTATAAGCTCCAAGATGATACATTCCATGGCCTTGCAGACCAGGCTCATCAGGCTAATGGGGTGGTAGTTCCCAGGGTCTGTGGTGGTGCCCCCTTTGTGGAGTGGGATAACCATCACTGTGTGCTATTCAGTAGGCACAAAGCCTGAAGTGAAGCTATGATTGAATATGGTACTTAGGTGGGGTGCCAGTTCATTCTGTAGTTTATGGAGAACGCAGCCTGGTACTTAGGTGGGGTGCCAGTTCATTCTGTACTTCATGCAGAACGCAGCCTGAGATGTTGTCAGGTCCTATGGATGCTGTGTTCTTGGCTTTGGAGAGTGCGGTCTTTACTTGTGCAGCCACGATTACAGGGGCTTTGCATTCTTCTGGTATAGTGATGGGCCCTTTGGGGGGTGGGGGGTGAAGTTTGCACTGAACCTATCTGCCAGGATATTGGCAATATCAGTTGGTTCTGTATATCTAGTGCCATTGTGCTGTAGCTCATAGCAGATCTGAGTGTCACCACTGAGATTCTTGACATAGCTGTAGAATGCTTTGTGGTTGTCTTTAGGATCAGTGGCAATTTTATTTTCGTAACTAGCTTTGGAGGATTTTATGACGGATCTCAGTTTCTTACTGAGGCTGACCATGGAGTTCCTGCAATCAGGGGATTTTACTCTTTTTTTGCAACAGCTTCTTTCTTCTGTTGTAGAGTTTGCATATGGCAGGGGGACCACCAGATTGGCTTCCTTATTTTTGGAGGATAGCATATTGGTTCTGTTGGGGGTGGCATGATATGATCCATGCACTCGTGTATGTGCTTATACAGTGCCTTTGTATAGGATTCAGCAGTCGTACCTCTATTTTCCGTCTGTATGGGTGTCATGAAGCTTGCCACTTCTGTCTTAAGAAGCATGAAGTTGGCTTTGGAGAAATTTTTTACGGTGGTTTCCTTAATGGGGGATGGGTTTGGGATATTGATGATGGGTGATGAGCTTGTGGTCAGATCTGACCAGCAAGGAGTTGACCTCTGGCATGGAACATCGGTTGCCCATATTGGTAATGACCAGGTCCAGGATATTGCTGTCCCTGTTGGGGGTATGGACAAGCTGATCCAGGGCATTGGAATTTATGAATTCCAGAAAGCGTTGAGCAAATGAGTTAGTATATGAGTAGTTTTCCCAGTTGATGGTGGGGTAGTTGAAATCACCCATTATTAGGGTATTGGGCTGTATGTTAATATTACCCAGTATATATCAAGAAAAGTGAAGTGGTCATCCTTGGGCATGGTGGGGGATCTGTCACAAGCTACAGCCTGGATTGCAGTCTTGCCCACTGTTAGCTGCACTTGGATAATTTCAGATGCGTTATGCTGAGCAACTAACCTGGAGGTGTGGATATCCTTAATGAATATGGAGACACCTCCTCCTTTAGTGTTTTGGTCAAGGTTAGGTGGCCGAAAGGTCACAGGACATAGACAAGAAAGAAGGAGAAAGTCAGTACAGCAACTAGCAATGTGAGGGAAGACACCTGACCCTTGAGAGGAGAAGCAGGCTGGACTTACTGCTGGCTGAAAAGAAGGTGAAGCTGTTTTGTACTTACCTGTTGGGGAAACTGGGAAGATAACTGTTGTGCTGTCTGTTGGTCACTGAAGTTTTCAGCTACATTGCCAAAGTTTGTTTAGAAAGGAGCACTGCATCTGAGAAAAAAAGGTTTTTTGTACTGCTGAAAGACCTGCCTAAAATGTGATTGTATTCATGTTTGATTGCAGACTGACCCATTTGTTAAGATCTGCATTTCTTTCCTGAACTTTGTTCATTTCTCAAAAATATGATTTGTAAGTCACAAAGTCTGTGTTTAATGGTATACTTTCAGTAGTATACATAGCACTTGCATTTACATAATTCAGGAACATTTACTGCAAATTAAACATAGAGGACATTACAGTCTGCAGTGATTCCATTTTTTTGCACTCCCTCAGGCTCTCCCCCAGTGGCTGTACTACTGACACACAATCAGCCCATTCATTCTAGTGGAAAGGAGCCAAGCATTCCTGGGCTAGTTGAGGACCCTATGGTCCATTTGTTCCTGCCCAGCAATTCTGATTGCTCCACTTGTTACCCAGTTACAGCTAGAGCATACAGTGTGGGCCACTTGTGATCCTCGAGGGTAACATACCCTCCCCCCATTGGAAACACACCCATCACCCCTTGGCAGCTGTTCCAAGCTTTGCTGTTGCTGTCTCCTGAGAGGACGTGTACCTTGGCTATCTGGTGCTGTTGCAATATGATAGTAGGCAATTGGCACATTCAAGCTTCACTAGGTAACACCTGATTCCTCCACCAGGTTTTACACATGGGATGATACAGAGACCCCCCCCCCCATCAAGGTACGTGTGTGTGTGTGTGTGTGTGTGTGTGTGTGTGTGTGTGTGTGTGTGTGTGTGTGTGTGTGTGTGTGTATAGCTGCACACATTTCACACAAGGGAAGACTCATTAATTATGCACAGTCATGTAAGTGGCCTTAGGTTAACTAGTGCCCTAGATGAAAAGGTTCCATGGCATTCCCCCTAGTCCCCCCCACAGACACCACCCAGTGCCCTCATACTGACCTTCCCACACCATACAGATCAGTTTTTCTTCCTTTTTCTCACTGTTTCTTTTACTCTCCATTTTTTACTGCATTTGCTCCATCTCTCAACACATTTTAGGTAGGCAAGAATGCTCTCTGATAACTGTGTAGGAAACAACTGTATTAAGCTGGGGTCTGCAAGGCCCGTAGAAGTCATGGGGATTTCTAGATACTTTTCTGAGGAGCATTTTGCAGTTTTTTTAACAAGCTTTACATCCAGAGATGACCTGAGCAAAACATGATTAACAGAAGAAATTCAGTCTTGGCTCTTCAGCTTTGGTTTTCCTTGAATTCTTTCACATACCTATAACTGACCCTGACTTCACTGGAATAAATGGGGTAGAAATAATTATATTAAACCAGAGGTCTGGGGGGAAAGCCATAGTAGACTGTGCTATAATTAGAATGGATTGTTAATACCCACCAATGCCTTAAAGATCAGTTTTATTGCAAGCAATATATCATCCCTTGTTAGTACATCCATATAAGGAAGTGCGTTTGTTTTTATATATTGAAGTACCACTTACTGATGCTTGGCTTATCAAACTCATGATTACCCAGGTTGAGGCTGAAATTTGTCAGTATTGATCAGTGTACCACCCCAGTAAACAAATATATATAAAAAAATAAAGTAAAAAATAAATAGGTGATTCCATTGTCCTGGCTGGATGAATTAGCAGAATACATAACTGCAAAGATTTTTTAAGAGGGCTGCTACACCTCTGATTTCTGCCTTCTGGCCAGTACCAATCTATGTGCATACCATCCCCAAGACTATACCAACTCAGAGAAAAGGGGACACCTTAATTTCTTCTTCTCCAAATGATTTAGCCTCAGAGTTGTATATTTAGAAATTGGGTGCAGCACCCCAGCAAAAAATGTACTGTCACATTGCAGTCATTTTATTGCAACACTTTACCAGGCAGCAGTAAACTCATCTGCTGCAGATGGAGTGCCATAAGTAATATTTTGGGAACATCAAATACAGGTAGTGAAAGTCACGCTGAGCATAATTTAATTAAAGAAAATGAGAGATTTGTCTATTATTCACTATATGGTGACAGAGCTGCAAAATGCTTCATTTTGTTGCCATCAAAGCTACTGGCTGCCTTTTAAGTCCTTTTATTGTTTTATGTCATAGAATTATATAGTATAAAATGATTAACTACTTTTCTCACGACTTCCTCACTCACTACTAAGTCAGGGTAATTTGATGAGTTTCTGACTTTATAATCACATTTCCTCAATGTTACATTCCCTCAGATCTGTTGTAATGTGTACACTGCAGCTTCACTGTTTGTGTGAGACCAGTATGCCATGTCCTGGGGATTTTCTTCTTTCTCCACAGATGTTGAATTGAGGAGTCAGTATATATAAGTAAAGGGGTGTGGGGTGAGTGTGCTAGTGATTAGCGGCTTTCTCCCGGCAAAACCCTGTTTCCACAAAATCTTTGGTTTAGGTTAGTTGTGTTGTCAGTCAGTTATGAACTGAAGAATTGTGTCTCAATTCCTTATGGGGAAGCTTCTATAGTGAATTAAAATGCATTGAGATTAACTTATTCAAATAATGTTTACTGGTTTCTGAATGCAGCCATAACAAACATTCCTCTAAGTGTGTATTTAAATGTATCACATCTAATATCAAATAAATATTCATAATTATCCTTTATCAACATTGAAGGATGGGCGTCGGGCTGGCACCTCAGCACTGTAAAAATCCACTGCCAATCATCAGCGGACCGGAGTTCCGCTGTGGCGACCCCTAACCGGGAAAAGCCAAAAGAAAGATCAATATTTATCATGATAAAGGCTTTATAGCAGTGTGGTAATGAAGAAGTAATGTATTTAACATTCTTGATGTGGTACATTTGCTGATAACTTGTAGGCCTAAAACCAAATGGACACAAGACTGGGATGAGAAATATTTGCAACTGTAGATATCCTTTCCATCCAGAAGATACTCTGAAAAAATCTAGTCATTATTCAAGCTTGCTGTGTAATCAGGAGAGATAAATGGACAAACTTCATCACAGGCAATTGTGATCTTAAATAGTAAAGTAGTAAACAACTTTGATAGTTTCAGTAGTACAGACACATACAAATTATGTACCAGTGAGGATGAATTTAGGATATATTAAGGTTAGGAGTAAGTATTGCATTCCAGTCCTATAACACAGGAATTCAACATGTAATATAATCATGTCTAGTAAAATACATCCTCCTTGGAAAACAGTGCATAAACATGGGCCAGTAATATAGGATTAGTACAGTTGTACCTTATAACTGTTAAAAAGGGTAAGTTATACATTTATTCGAGCTAATTATAGAGTTGTTAATAAAAAATATCCTCTCCTGATAATGGCAGTTTCTTTATTAGGTTCATTTATTTTGGAAGTTTAGTGGTTCTTAAACTCTCACCTGCTTTAAGATGTGCTTAATGAAAAGTCTAATGTGTGCTTTGAATTTATAAAAAAATAGCTGGGAAACTCTGAATCTGTTTTAGATTCCTTAATAGGATTTCACTTCTATTTAGGACGAGTATACAGATATATAACTTCATTTTACAATAAAAATGGATTTCAGTACATAAAGACCTTGGTTCTGATATATTCCATGCTGCAGTATATACAGTAATCCTGATAACTATAAGGTATATACATTTTCCTTTTCAATCTAATAAAAAATTAAACCTTAAAGACTGAAGGCCTCCCCACTCTTAATACTGCTAGTCTTGTCAAATTCTACTGCTATCTATACACAACTATTACAATATAACTGCATTTTAATATGGCCCCCAAGCTAAAATACTGAGATACTATTTTTAAACAACAGCTAAAACAACACAATAACAAACATGTATAGAGACTTAAATGTATCAGTATATCCCCATTACTACTTCTAACTTTATTACCCTGACTTAAATATATTAAAAGATCAGTTAAAAGACATTTAAAATATCACATGAAATATAAAAATAATAGCAATCTTGTAACTGGATTGTCACAATTATATAAATATATAGGTATCATTTATGTTTGTATTAGACTCCTGTCTTAGCCAAGAATCAGTTGTGTCAAAATGGTTTCCTTGCATTCAGATGAGTTGCACTAATATGAACTATACTTTGCAAATATTCAGTTCTGAAAAACATAACTCAAACATAAATAATATCAAAATAAATTAAAAAAGCAAATAAATAAATAAAAAGCAATAAAGTAATCTTTCTTTGCAGACAGCAAGGCCCCTTCTCCCCCATGACTTATATATACCAACTCCATGGTTGTACTACAGTGGAGAAAAGGGAAAAACAAAGCACCAAATGTGCACCAGCTACTCACACAGCCCACTGCACTGTGGTAAAGTGGACTACAGTGTTCAAAATTTGATATACAGACCCATGATACCCTGATGACATGAGACCCTGGAGAGGTGGAGATATGCTCTAGAGAGGAGAGGAATGAAGGTCAGCAGGACTAAGACAGAATATATGTGTGTGAATGAGAGGGAGGATAGAGGAATGGTGAGAATGCAGGGAGTAGAGTTGGAGACGGTGGATGAATTTAAATACTTGGGATCAACAGTTCAGAGTCATGGTGAGTGTGGAAGAGAGGTGAAGAAGAGAGTATAGGCAAGGTGGAGTGGGTGGAGAAGAGTGTTAGGAGTGACTTGTGACAGACGGGTACCAGTAAGAGTGAAAGGGAAGGTCTACAAGAGGGTAGTGAGACCAGCTATGTTATATGAGTTGGAGACAGTGGCATTGACAAAAAGGCAGGAGTCAGAGCTGGACATGGCAGAGTTAAAGATGTTAAGATTTGCACTGGGTGTGACAAGGATGGACAGGATTAGGAATCAGTATATTAGAGGGTCAGCTCAGGTTGGACGGTTTGGAGACAAAGTCAGAGAGGCGAGATTGCATTGGTTTGGACATGTGCTGAGGAGGGACACTGGGTATATTGTTAAAAGGATGCTAAGGATGGAGCTGTCAGGTAAGAAGAAAAGAGGAATGCCTAAGATAAGGTTTATGGATGTGGTGAGAGAGGACATGCAGGTGGTTGGCGTGACAGAGCAAGATGCAGGGGACAGGAAAAAATGGAAACGGATGATCTGCTGTGGTGACCCCTAACGGGAATAGCTGAAAGAGAAGAAGAGAAGAAGAAGACCCATGATCACACATGCCCTGGCAAGGTGTAGGATTTCCACGTGGAAATAGTTAACTAATACAAAAACTGAAAATATATTTTATTAATACAGTTGTATAGTATGAAAATTGTGCTACGTACTTAAAATATAAACTTTTTTTGTAATATACACTTAAATTATGTAAATATTTTAATCCAAATTATGTGAAGCATAATAAGAAATAACTAATGGATATGGTAGCAATACAATTAATGATGAATGATTTTTTCAGTAGTAACATTTGAATGAGTAAATATATGTTTTAAAAACAATTTGCTGCTGCCTGTTCTTGTTATTGTTTGGTATCATAATTTATTTCTTCATATACATTTGCAAAATATACACAACTATGGAAATCTCAGTGTTTTTACCTGATATAATAGTATAATTTGGGTACAAAGACTATTCATGGTGCAAGCCTAATGTTTTCAATTAATTACATTCAATGCCAGGAAAAAAGATATGGACATTGCTGCATAAATTATTTTCCTGAGGCCCTTTATTTCAGAGGTACAGTGTCTAACCATTCCATTGATGACTTGAGTTCTGCTCCAGCCTCGGGGAGCTGTAAGAGTGGCAGATTAAGGGTTCATTATTTCCCTTGTCCTCAGAGGAGAGTCATTAGACCAGTCTGTATATCTGCATAGAAGCCTACTAGCAAAGGACAGAAGGTTGGTCGTGTCCCCCTGACTGTAAAATGATGGGTTGGTTGGTCGCAGGTGTATTACAAGGGAGTGCATGGAGGCATGCACACTGCTGTGATGTTATTGCATGTCACTGAACAAACAGCATGAAAAGACATGTGCCATTTCCACTCTGTTCTCTTTAGTTACCTCACAGTTGATGGATCTGAATGAATTCCATAAAGTAGTGCCAAAACTGGAAATGATCAAGCCCATTGCACAATTGAAACTCATATGTAAAAGGGATATGGGCATAGGACCCCCTTGTGAAAGTAATTCTTTAAAAAAAATGTTTCTTTCCACAGAAGGAAAACCATTAACTGCACCACTAGGTCAAATGTTGATTAAGCATTTAAGCCACTCTTTAGTGCAATGCAAAATTAATAGATATTTCTTTTTGAATTGCATTGATGGCTACATATATATGCTAACTGGATATAAAGATCCCCGAAGCCAAAAATGAAATTAGCCAGTGTTGTCCATCTGAAAGTTAATTCAGGTTTAATTAAAATTTGCATATTTTAGAATTGTGACTTTTTTGATATTAAAGAGTAAGTCTTGGACATTCCTTCCACAATATAGTTTTTCTTTCTTTCTTTTTTTGTTCTTCCTTTGGAACAGATATTTTGTCCTGTTAATTCAAGAATTGTATATGTAATAATTGCAACACATCATTTACAGTTAGTTTTGGAAACAGTGCATCTCTGGATCCTACAGCATGTGTATTATTAATTACAGAAAGGCTAGAAATGTGCTTTCCTCTCCTGTACCAAATCCACTAAGTCCTTACATTCTTGTAGTGCTAAGGTGACTATATTGTGCCTTATTTGGATGAACGTTGGACAGCAATTTTCTTCTCCATGCTTTTGACTTTGTCTTTCAGTGAGTAGTGTCATTTTTTTTTTCAGTTTTTCAACTCTGTAAGTTGGATGTGTATGGTTCTAGACCTGTCATTCATGTATTAAGCTTTATCATATTTTATCTGAATTCTTCAAAATTAATAACTTTTTTGTTAGAAAAACATTAACCTCTCCACTGCTGGCCAATTTTGTGAGGAAAATCCCCCACAGGTAGCTAGCTATTCATGGCATTTTATCTGTCACACACACACACACACACACACACACACACACACACACACACACACACACACACACACACACACACACACACACACATGCATTGTTAAGCTTTACACCTTGTAGTAATATTGAGACACTTGGGGAAAATATCTATTTTAGGTATGTAGAATGTTCTTTTCATTGCAAAGAAAATAAAATAACTGCATTGATATTTTTTTTGTATGAGAGTTTTCTTTGTGTCTTCACTATGTGGTATCTCAAAATGGTATCAAAATTCATCTTTTCGGGAAGGTAAGTATTGTTTGGTCACAATTTCATATAATGAGATATATATATATATATATATATATATATATATATATATATATATATATATATATATATATATATATATATATATGATATTTCTAAATGTACAAACTAGGTTTCTATAGGTTTTCTAGTTAGAATATCTATTTTATCAAACTGTGGTATCACTGATTACATTTGTGTAGAGAGATGAGCCTTACTGCAGCCCCATTGACCCAGATTTGACTAGAAGGTATTTTCATTGGAGGAGATAGGAGAAGTGGGAAGAAATAGATAATGTCAGCAGGCCCGGCCCATGGGAAGGGAGAAGACTTGATTTCAGTGTATGAGTCACCTGTTGGAGGAAAGTTGCTGTCTCATGCTATCTCAGACCATGAACTGAGCCTTCAGATTTTCATGCACTGCACATGGACTGTTACCTGGCCAGGTGTATGAAATATAAACCTATTTCCTGCCATCAGAGGCTGGGCCATAGCATCATTCTGTTTATCTTGAGAGGGTAGTCAGAGGGGTAAACCAGAAGAAGCTGATACATTCATTGGTGATGGCTCAGTAATCTCCCAACCTCCACTCTTCAAGGATGGCCAAAAAATCTGAGAGCTTTGTAAGACACACTGTTCCAAGAGAGGTCAAAGTGTTATTCTAAACTGGTCAGAGAGAACGAAGGAAGAGGAGAAACAACAGAAGGCCTGATGGAGTTTGATTTTTAACAACTGGACAGTGATTCTTGGAAACCAATATATCGTAAAGGCTATAGGTTCATTAATAAGAAAGGTGTTAGTATTTATTATTTATAGAGCATCAGGAAATAAGTAGAAAATAGGGGACACTTCCTTGAAATGCTTGCTCACAGATTTATTAATAGTTCTTCTTATATTGCTGTGAAAAATACTAAGAAAACTTTTTGCAGTTAAGGGATATTTTAATTTTTATGCAGTAGATATAGTATGTTGGGCTACCTGCTTTACATGTAAAGTTTATTGTGCTGGGAAGACTATTAGAAAGTTATGTGAGTATTTATTTATTTTATTTTATTTTACATTTGTTGACCGGGCTAGTCTAACTGGATACATGTCCATTTTCAGTAGAGGCCTGGGGAGAAAAGCTTCAAGACACTTACAAAATACAATAAAGAAGGAAATAACAGTAAAGACAAAATAAAAATTGTAGTTAGAACTAAAAAATATTTTTTTTTCTTCAAAAAATAGCAAATAGTTGAACATTGTTAGAGAAATACTAACTACCATACTCTGATTGTTCATAGCAAGGACAGTAAACTGCAAGGATTAATATTAATGAGAGGATGTTATATACATATATTTATGAAATTCATTAGCAGTTTCATGGTAAAAGGAAAACTATAGGGGTTAGACTATGATGTATGGTAGTTACTGGTGAGAAGTAAGAAAGTTATTCAGGATTAGTGCAGGAACATAACCAGTGTGTATTGAGGTATAGTTTGAGTTTCTTTTTAAAAAGTGTAAGAGAAGACAGAGTTGTGAGTTCAGTGGGTAGTAAATTCCATAGCTTTCCAACAGTATTAGAGAACAGGGAGTCACCTGCTGAATTGTTGGATCTGTAAATGTTAAACAGAAGTTTGTTTGATGAGCGTAAATTTTTTGGATTATTGTAGGGGGTAAAGAGGCTAGAGAGTATTGGAGTATTGGTGGGTATGTACGTGAGCACAACTATGCTATTAAGCAAAAATATAAAAATGCACTTGCAAAACACAGTTTAGTGTGCCAAAGTTTTACAGTTTTTAGTTATGGTAATTGAAAAGGTAACGGGAATGCTTTTGATAATGTATGAGAAACACAAAAATTGTAGTGGCAGTTAATACTGGTGGCTGTTTCCACCAAGGCTAAATTATATGGTTAGTATCAAAAGTATTTTAGATACCTAGATCTTTAAATACAGCTTTTTATTAGGAATATTATAATTTGCTCTAAAAGTCATGCAGTGTATGAATTTACATATTAAAACATGAATCTAATGGATTTTATTATTCTAATGGTGTTTTAAATAAAGGAATAAAAGGTCTCAACTGATTTCAGGTGCTCTATACTGTTTTTCTTTGTATGTATTTTAACATATTTACTGTGATTGCTGACAGCAGAGCTGTCTTTTATTGTGCAGAATACATACTGTGAATTTTAACACTTTTACTGTTTGTTGTGGTGCGGGACACTTAGGGGGAAATTCATAAAGGTTACTGCAAGGTATACACCTCACAGTAACCTTTTTTTAATTTATAGAAAACCCTGACTAAGTGTGGCATGGTGATGTGGTATAAAGACATACAGCACTTTGTAGGGCTGATTCTGCAGCCATGCTATATGAGGAGGCAAACTGGGGTGAGACATATGCTGGTAAGCCGTGTACTCTCTCACTATTTCTCTCTCCTGAAACCACCTCCAGGAAGGCATCTACATGCAGAATGATTCATAAAATGACTCAGATCTATAGATCAGCACTGCTCCTCCTACCAATTTGTGGCAATGAACATGGTCACAAAGCCATGCTCATCCATTACGGTAAATGTAGGTGCTGGGGAGTTTAGTTATAAGGTAAGGTTAGGAGGTATGTGTGTGAATGTATGCAAGGGACATGTGAATGTGTAAGTGTGTGCCTACCTAGGAGGTAGCAGTAGGGGAGGTTAGGGAATGGGTCAGGTAGGTATGTGCATGTGCATGCAAATGGAGGAATGGATGAGAGTATGATTGGGTTGGTAGGAAGTTTTGTGTGTGTGTGTGTGTGTGTGTGTGTGTGTGTGTGTGTGTGTGTGTGTGTGTGTGTGTGTGTGTGTGTGTGTGTGTGTGTCACACACCCCTAGACTAACAAACATAGTCTAAAACATTGAGTGGGGGCACCAGGAATATCTGTAATACGTGGGTGAGGGGACATGAGCCATCAAGGATTAATTCATAAGACTTGTACCATAATGACACTTAAAACAGGACAGGGATCAAGGGTTGGGGGAACACTAGACACCATGAATACTACTCCGCTGGCCTAAAAGCACTTCAAACAATAATGGGATCAGGAGTAGGGGAAAACTAGACATGCAGGGGACTACTCTCATGTCCTAAAGGTACTCTAAACACTAGAGGGATCAGTGATGGGGGGAGACATTAGACACTAGGGATTATTTTAAACTCATGTGGTGTAACAGAATGTAAACTAGTAATAGGACCAGGGGTTGGGGAGTCATTAAACACCAGGGATTATTTTAAACTTGTGTGCTCTAACAGCACTTAAACCAGTAATGGGACCAGTGGTTGGGGAGTCATTAGACATCAAGGAGCAGGGATATGACACAAGGACTGTGACATTCCCTGATGGCCTAGGGCCAGAAATGAAGGTATTGGAGATGTTCAGTCAATGCAGGGACAAGTAAAGGGACTATGGTGTGTGTGTGTGTGTGTGTGTGTGTGTGTGTGTGTGTGTGTGTGTGTGTGTGTGTGTGTGTGTGTGTGGGTGACTGGGGTGGAGAGATGGCTTTGCTTATATGATGAGACCACCACACTTACCTGCACCAGGAGGTGCTGCTCTGCATGTCTCTGTAGGTAATGTGATTCAGAAACATGCAAATTTGTCTATTTTATTTATTTTTATTTTATTTAACATTTGTTGACCGGGAATGTCCGACTAGGTTCCACAGAGCCTGTTTTCAGCAGAGGCCCGGGGAGAAACGCTCCAGATGCATGTCTTTGGAATGTGGGAGGAAACCGGAGTACCCGGAGGAAACCCACGCGAACACGGGGAGAACATGCAAACTCCACACAGAAGGCACCCCAGCCGAGAATCGAACCGGAGAACATCTTGCTGTGAGGCGACAACGTTAACCGCTGCACCACTGTGCCGCTCTATAATGAGGGCTTTTCTCATTGTGGCTAATTTGTCTTTGAATCACAAAGTACTGCATTGTAAGCACAAGCCTTTTGACAGTAGACACCTGCAGGAGGGAAGTTAATGAATTCCCAAATTATTTGATGGGGAAAATACCTGTATAAATGTAGTCCACATCACCTGCAGTGATATTCCCTGCTGGTCCTGAGTGTATTCAGTACCATCATCTGCAGTGATATTCCCTGCTGGTCCTGAATGTATTTAGTGCCATCATGTGCAATGATATTCCCTGCTGGTCCTGAGTGTATTTACCGCCATCACCTGCAGTGATATTCCCTGCTGGTCCTGAGTGTATTTAGCGCCATCATCTGCAGTGATATTCCCTGCTGGTTCTGAGTGTATTTAGCGCCATCATGTACAGTGATATTCCCTGCTGGTCCTGAGTGTATTTAGCGCCATCACCTGCAGTGATATTCCCTGCTGGTCCTGAGTGTATTTAGCACCATCATCTGCAGAGGTATTCCTTTTTGCTCCTGAGTGTACTCAACACACATATTTATGGGGCTTACATCCAGCATTATTGCTTTGAAATAATTAGTTATTAGTACTGTTTTCTTTATTTGGAATATCCATTTAGCAGAATTATTAAGCTGAAATATGTGAACAGCCTATTGTTGTCTTTTACACTTTGAGAGTTTTCAGTTAGTATCTGAAAGCCTTCAAAGCATAAAAGACAAAAATAGGCTTTGGAAGTGATCTAAAGGAAGCGTCCATAATAAACATTTTTCTGTTGCAGATGACTTTTGTTTTAGTTATAGTGGTAATTTTCCGAGATGTTAGAGAATCATATCTTTGAAACAAAAACAAGGAAGAACAACAATAACGTTCTGAAATGGCAAATGCAATGTATAAATACTGACAGAATAGCTTCTCGGGTGTTTCTTCTTTGCAGCTATATTACATCTCACAACTCCTTCATTTATTTTGAAGTTTAGCCTTTCAATTTGCCTTACTAGCTTGGGATCTCCTTAAAGTTACAATTTGCATTACGTAACTGATATTTTTTTCTTGGCATGGCTATTTTCTTATTATTAATTACCTTTAGGATAATTATTGTGCAAAGACTATTGTATTTTTAAAACCTTGATTTTCTAAAGTATATTGCACTTGTGATCTATTAACTTCTACTTGATAATGCTAATCTATGAAAATACTGTACTCTTCAAAAACCTAATGACATATACGGAATTCTGATCACTGGCCCTCTTTATAGGTTCATAGGCAGTTACAAGGATGGTGTCCTAAAGACTATTGGGGAGCTAAGCCAGTTTCACAATTGCCCAAGAGCACTATTTGTTTGAGTGGCTTGCTGTGGGAATCCATCTGTGGACTACAGGAAACATCTTGTTAATAGCTTATGCCCTTATTTCCCTCAACTAACTTCAAGACCTACCGCCCTCTTCTCTCTTCAGTGTGCTGTTCTTTCTCCCTTTCTGTCCAGCCACATTTACTAACTGCTTTTAGTGATATTCATTAGAAGTAACTACACTGCATGCATAGTGACTCTTTGGCAATGTCTATAATCATGCTGTGAGTGGTGGTGCTGCGGTAGCGTTGTCGCCTCACAGCAAGACGTTGTCCCGTTCGATTCTCAGCTAGAGCGTCTACTGTGGAGACATGCATGAATGGGGCTACCTTCATTGAAGGTTGTGCGTTAGGGCCGGCAACTCAGCACGTAAAAATCAACTGCCAATCATTAGCAGACCGGAGTTCCGCTGTTGCGACCCCTAACCGGGAAAAGCCGAAAGACACAACAACCTGGGTAATAATACACTGAGGGCTTGTTCTGAGTGTCTTATTGTCCACTAAATGTTAAACAGTGAATTATGCACAGTCAGTCCAATCTGTAATGCAGGCTGCATTTTATTTATACCATCGGTAACTGATATACATACTGTGCTTAAGGCTGCTGTCAAATTTTATTCACACCAGATTGTAAGCAATGCTGGAGCTATTATCAACACTATCTGTTTGTTTGTCTTAGGAAGAAAGAAAAAGTTGAGAAATTCCTAAATCAAGCAAATGAGGACATAAGAAGATTATCTGATAAACTTATGTTGGCATATACTGGTAAGTGTAAGCTTAGAAATATAAGACATTTCTGCAAATGAAGTAGACGCATTTACTGAACATTTAAGGTTTACAGCTGGTAGACATGCTGAGCTGTGTTACATGTGAACAATAGCTAAGTCAAAGGAAAAGGCATACTTACAAGTGCAAATAAAACAGGTGAGAGTTGGCCTTAGATAGTGTTGACAACAAGTCAAACATAAGGCATGGACTTTGCTATAGACAATAGTACCGCACTGCAGATGAAGGATGACTTTTAAACTTCCACTGTTAGAAATGCTGCATTCCAGTTCAGTGCATCTCTTGAATTCTCCAGGCACAGTTAGTAGTCATTTCGAAAAGGCATAACCTGAACAACACAACAAAAAACAACACTGCTGGAAAAGCACTATTCTCCCACACTGTTGCTAAAAACTGTAACAACCTCCCCCATCACTGACGTCTATCCCCACCACCTCACACTTCAAAAACTCTTTAAAATCACATCTCATAAGCACTTGGCTTTGCCCATGCATAACCTAAAAACACTGCTTAAGCTCTGTGGAAAGTTGAAAGGCTTATTACTTGCCTAATATAAATGCTACAGTTGTTTACTTCCAATATTTTCTCCATCCCTTTAATATAGGTACTTCATTTTAACATGATGTATGTCATGACTCTCAATGTTAAATGTATTTAGTCTGTTTAACTCTGTGTTGTATCCTGTCTGTTTTACATTTCTGTCTTACTAGCTGGATTTTTGCTATTATAATGTGTCATTATCAGTTTTTACTACTATGTATTAAATTCTAGTATTTCTGTTAATATATGTGGAGCTTTTCTCCCCGGGCCTCCACTGTAAATGGACCTGGCCCAGTTGGACTGTCCCAGTTAACAAATGTAAAATAAATAAAATAAACACCTTAACAAAGACACACATGAATATTCCTTTGCTGGGGTGGTCCTTGGCCCCACATGCTCCTCACTTACTTATATGCTAAGTCAATAGTGGAGCTACTGTGGAGAGTAGGGGAAAAAGCACCAAAGTGCACTGTCAACTCACACAATCTAACTGTGGTAAGGTACACCATAGCATTCAGAATTTGACAGACAACCACATTAGCATAGACTGCATATGGACCAGGTTTAGGTATGAATAACTTGTCTAGCTTTAGTTGGGACCTAAAATAATAGCTGAAATTCATTTTAACATAGTAATTTCTTTAAACACAACCTCATTTTTAAAAAGTACTTTATCTAAACACTCATTTTCAGAAGCTGTATGCTTTATTTCTTCTCATTTTAACTGATTGTTTCTCTAGACATATTCTTTCCAGCCAGCTTTGTTTAGTATGTTTAACTACTGTCAAAATAAGTTTAAATAAAATATTAAAAAATAAATAAAAACTGACCAAACAATATTGGAACAACTGATCTAATCAAACAAATTAACTTAAAAATAAAAACATTTGGACAGAACATATTTGTCGGTAAAACCTCAAATATATTATAACAATCCCACTAGTATTTAAAGAGCTTGATTTATGCTGTTGTATGCTAAAATTGTGTGTTCTACATTAGCAAAATGAATGTCTTTACAAGAGAATTCTAAAACATGTGAGACATATTAAAAATGTAACAAAACCTGCATTGCTTAATTATATATTAGAAGCTGACCACAAAGTTACATTTTGGTTTAAAGTTTAGTAAGCAGTAAATAAGAACATTTCTGGACATAGACTGATTGAATGTATTAGAAGAAGATCATAAAATGAAATGGTTTCCTATTTTGTTGGCAGTAAATAAGAACGATTTGCAGGTTAAAATGTAAAACCAAATGCTAATTATCGGCACTCGGCTTTTACTCTAAATGAAAATTGTTTTAAAACTTTTTTAGAAGACCGAGGAATTTGGAAATTAGATAGTAAAATGTAATGTTACTTTAATTAGGGATGCGGGATGATGATGTCATCACCCATTACATTTTAAATGCTAGTTGATATACCGATGCATAGCCAATGCTTTACTTGAAAAAGGATGTGTTTTGTAGTTTATATATGTATTAAAAAAACAGTCTTCAGACCATGAAGCTATCTAGGAAGATTGACTCCTTACAGCTAGAAATTGGGCTGCAATATCAATTGTTGTGCCATGTCAACTGAAAACTGAACTGGGCTTTAGTTAATGTATATTTATGTCAAATATAAATTTTGTGTATAGTCACTAAAATATGCTGACGGGATTCATAAAAAATTAACTTTGCATGTTTATTCAGCACTTAAACCTATCATTATTCCAAATCTCATTTTGGATCATGGTTGTACTAATTTAGTATCATAATTCAGGTTGTGGTGGTCAATGTCATACTTAAGCACAAAATGTTAAGTTTTGGCAGAGATGGTATGAGCAGGACAATCACATTGAAGTACTTGTATCCCATTGCTCACAACATATATTTGCAGGAAAGGAAATGTTTCGGTTTGCCATCTTGTCAGAATGTAGTTTTGTGGTTCAGGCTCTGATATGCCAAAGTGGAAATAGCTGTACTTTGCTTCTGCAGCTTTCTTCCCAGAGTTCTTATCACTTGTACAGGTTTCAAACAACTTTAGCTGCAGATTTTTGGTGGCCAGTGTATTCTTTATTAAATCTGGTCTTCAAGTACGCACACACACACACACACACACACACACACACACACACACACACACACACACACACACACACACACACACTTAGAAGCAGTGTACCTATAAAAAACACACATGATTAAATTCAGTTAATAATGCCAGCCAATAAAAGTGTCATAACTCCATCCCTATCAACTGTCCAGATTCTCACAGAATGTCCAGATTTTTTGCCTCATTTGTTTTTGTCTGTTCCTCACAAAATTTGTGGTTTTCTGTCAAATCACTGAGGATTGGAGTCACTAAATAATGACTTACATTTTAGTTTCAGACTTCATATCCTTCAGAAAATGTGTGCTAACACATATCATATTATTATAGCAACTTACTGATTTTATAAGTGCAAAATTTAAAATCTGTCACTATTTTGTCCCTCCCCTCCATTATTTTAGGCCTTGTCCACTTTTCTTGAGCTAAAGGGTTGAGAAGTATGTATACCTTAACAAAAATGTGCTAATGGGCTATCTACTGGCACCACAGCTCGATTTCTTGATCTCTCTCTCTCTCTCTCTCTCTCTCACTCTCACTTCCACTTTCATGCATGCAAGCACACATACAGACTCACAGACAGAAAAATAAACAGACACAAACACACTTTTCTCTTCTTTAATTATCTTTTTGGTTTAATTTTATACTTCCTAAACAGCAAAAGCACTGTTTAGGGAGCTTAAATAATGGTGGTCATTGGCATTTTAATTGTCCAAGCTCCATGTCAGCTTAATATGCTGCTGTGAAGTGGCAGACTTGTTTTCCAGCAGGCATTACTTCTACCTTAACACCCTGCTGGAGAATGTTTCCAGTCAGAGTGGCGATGTACATGTCGCCCATTCTCTAAAGTACTATAAGTCATTATTGTGAGTTTGGAATGTCTGTGAATATAAGCAAAACATGTATTTAGTTAAAGAAATGAAAAAAAGTGAAGATCTGTGGTTGTTTGTTTTACTACTGCACTCTGTGTGCTAACAAAATTGCTTGAAAACATGGAATAAAGCACTGCTAACAATATCATGATCAGGACCAAGTCATCGGCATCCGAGCAGTGAGCACCAGGGAGTGTGTCTGGCTTCATGCTGCTGAGATAAGCAGTAAACTAACAGAACCGGTGATTATATGTGGTCTCTCAAGGCAGAGGAGTGGAGGTGAAGCTTAACGTGGCTGGTGAGTAAGACAGAGAGGCGGAATAGAGGGCAGGAAATCCTTGTCCTAACATATCTTAAAAAAGTTCTTACAAATTCTATTGTGATGAACATACTCAATTTACTTTATCAGTCTTAACACTGCAACTCATCTGTCAGTTGAAAGCTTTGATTAATGGGGGTGAGGAATAGTGCTAACGCTGTATTACCCTGCTTAGTTTGGGGGTGCAGCCTAGTTCCTTCATATTTGGATCATACATCTCACAGATGAAAGTTTTCCATCTGACCCAGCCCCAGCTGTGAAATCAGTAAAGGTGTGTAAGGTAGAGGAAGGGTACTACAGCCATTTCTAATTTCCAAACCAACAATTTACAGCACATTGCAGGAAACAGGTGCTCCTACTTTTCCTCATTCTCTTTAAAATGTAGTGTGTGTTTGTGTGTGTGTGTGTGGGGGGGGTATGTGTTTGTGGACATATAGACAGATAAATAGTTAATACATTTGATTTATTTTGCAGTAGATTAAGAAGAGATAACATTTCAGTGTATCAGGTGTCTAGCCCTGCAGTGTCTTCTGTTTCACAGTGATGTACACTAACAAGAAACTAAGTGCATATTGTTAGCCACTCTTTTATGCGACACAGGCTTGAAAACGATTGTAAACAGACAGCACCTACTTAACCCTGTCTTTTAATGCTGTCGCACAGGTATGTTGTTAGAACATTATGCTGTTGATAGCTGTTTTATTTTACCCTTTAAAGTTGATAGTGGGATGGGACTAGTGTGCTAGAAATAACCTGTACATTCAGATGTTTGCTTTAAGATTTGATATTGTTCAGGTGCAAGTCTGCATGTTATCAAGTACAAATTTGATTTTAATTTTTTCGTTTTAATCCCCATTCCATTCACATGTTACACAAACAGTATCTTGGTGGATTAAACTCCTGACCTGCCAGTATGATTCCGATGAAACTGTGTTGATATTAGCAACGTTTTTGAGTGATGCATTTCCCCATCTACTGGCTGTTTAGGTTGCATAGAAATATATAATGCTAAACAAAATCCTCTGACAGATAAACATGCATATACATGCAAATTAGTTTATAGCCTGGACTTTTATTTGTCAGAGCTGCTATCAGTATTAATTTTAGTCTTCTAAAACATTCCTCACTGAGTTTTGTTCACATTTATTCATGTTTTATTGTCAATTCTTCATCACTTCCCAAATATTTATGCAATCCCTTCTGTTCACATTTCTTTATATCACACTCCTGTCCCAGACTGATATTTTCTTGGTGTGGCAAATTTCTGCTTTAAATGTTGCTTTTGCATTTTTATCAAGACCATTTCACATTTTTATATCATCTGAAAAAGTTTTGAACACTTGCAGCTGTACTTTCAGCTCCTCATCTGATGAACTATGCAGTTTTAAATCATCCACGAAAAATGTCTTTAGGCTTTGTTGTTGAATGGAAGCCAGGTTAAAGGCAAGACAAAAAAGCAGCAGTGACAAATCATCACCATGGAATATCCTCCTTTTAATTTTTATCCGAGGATAATAATTTGTCCTTTATCATGGCTTAGCTGCAAAGTGGTTTGCCACTGTTTTATGGTCACTGTAATGTAATTGATCAATGTTGGCAGTATGTTATACATTTGTAAGCAATCCTTTATCCATGACTGTGGGATGCTTTCCAAAGCTTTTTTGTAATTTATCCATGCCGTACTTACAGTCTTCCCCTTTTTGCATTTCTCCATTATGACTTTAACAACAAATGATCCTTTGTTCCATATGACTTTCTTTTGTTACCCTTTTGTTATACTGCCATGATTGAATTTTCTGATAAATGGGTATAAACTCTGTCAGCATCAATTCCAGTATATAGTTTATACATTGTCGGAAGGCAAGTTATTGGTCTAGTTTTTAGGATAGCCTGCAGGTTCACTCTTAAGGAGTATTATTTCTTCATGTTGTTAAGCAGATTGAAATCTATGTGGGATATGTGTATGAGTAATTCTTACTCAAGATTAGATCTTTTGTGTAAAGATGTTAACACTTTTAGTCAGAAGCTAGGTACTGAATCTGGGACTGAGAAGCTTTTCTTAATTTTGTTTCAGTTTCTCTGGCCATTACTTCATTCCATTTCATATCCTGTACATTTGAACTTCTTATTTTTTCTTTTACTTCTTCTCCCCATTCACCATTTTTGTTATATTCCATGGGTTCTTCATAGACGTTTCTCCAAAATGTGTCTATTTCTTCTTTTTTGATGGTGTTTCTGTTCCTTTTGCTTTGTTTTCTAGTTTCTGTAAAACTTTTTTGGGTCATAAATGGATTGCTTATTTTGTTCTTATCCTTTATATGTATCTGCATATCTTCTAAGTTTTTCTGCCTGTGCTGATCCATCCATCCATCCATCCATCCATCCATCCATCCATCCATCCATCCATCCACCCATCCATCCACAACCCCTTTTTCTCATTTTTGCACATGGGGTCAGGGTGTCACTTCAGCAGTGACAATCTACACTCAAGGTTTACACCACTGGGTGTCTAGACCTGCCACTGCGTGTGCTGAGATCTTCAGTTTATTATTTGTAATATTGTATGATAGATCCTGCTCTGTTCTAATATTGTGCATTGCTTTTATGATGTCTATCATTCTAAGTAGATTTTTTCTGATGTCTATCATTCTAAGTAGTTTTATTGATCTGTTCCCTCTTTTGTACTCCTCTAACTAACAGTGACACTTGTCTTCATTTTGTAGTTTTCTCTATTCAATACTTCCATGATGGCATTTGATTTCATCCCTTCCTTTCCCTTATTGCCCTGTATTTTTGTGGTAAGACTTTATCTGTTATCAGTTTAGCTGCACAGTAATATATCTTGTTTACTTCTGTGATATCACATGAATTTTTGATAATAGTCTTGATTACTGTGTTCATCTGTTTTATCAGATTTCTAACATGTTGGGTCTTGCTGACTTTCTGTAATTTGTTTCTTTCATAGATCTTAATATATTAAATCAAACAACTTTTCCCTTAGATCTCTTTCTTCTAAACAGAGAGCTCATTCTTTATTTTCTATTTCCTGTGATCATTCTATAGAAAGTTCTAAAACATCTTCCCATGATGGGTCTGTATTACCTTATTGAAAAGGCTGCACATCGAATGCCTTTTCGCTGACCACTTCCATTTCTGCGAACAGCCACTTCAGCGATTTTTTTGCTTCCTAGGGTAAAACATCACAGGGCCAACCAGAAACAACACACAACTTCAAACCTTTCAAAGTGAGGGGCTTCACCCACCACACCCCCAATGTGGGGAGCTGTGACCCCCACACCTCTCCAACTAAATATAACAACTCCAAGAATGCACTACAGTAGGGAAAAGGGCAAATTCATGATGATGGCCAAGTATTTTTCCCCCTAGGAAAAAATCATTGAAGTGGCCATTCGCAGAAATGGAAGTTCGATGTTTAGTGGTCGGTGAAAAAGTGTTCGATGTGTAGCCTTTTCAGTAAGGTAATATAGATCCTCCCATGACATATTCTCTTTGGCTGCATTCTGGCCCATCCTTTGCTCATTCATATTGGAACTCACTGGCCTATCACTCCACAACATTGACTGTGTCAGAGTTGCCACCATTTTCTGCTCCTTCCCTTGCTATGCAGCTCCAGCTGAACTTTTGTATTGGTTTCCTATTGTAGGCTCCAGAGTATGTTCATATAGCAGCTGATCAGATTCTTCATATTCCAGGTTTCTGCTTAATTTAGGGATTCACTGTTCCATCATGCTGTGACGTTATAAAATTTGGATTTTCTACACTAAATCCTTTGCTTTGCAGGTAATCCATAACTTCAGTTTCTATTTCTTTAACTTCTCCATTAATAATCCTCTTTTCTTCTTTCCCCCTTTGTTTTCTTATTTTTTGCATTGTAAATCTTCCATATTCTGATGCCTTTGCCTGTATTTCTTTTCACATATCTTTGCTGCTGCATTTCTGTATTGATTAGTTTTGCTTTCTTCCTTTGCATAAATGTCGCACCATATTAAATATCTTTTTTTTCCCCCAAGTCCATATTTTTTCTTCAGACGTCTCCCACTTCATCTGTTTCTCCTTACTTTTGGTCTCATTGCTCCATCATGCTGTGACATAACCTGTATTAGGCTTTCTACACTAAATATATCACTTTGCAGGTATTCTATAATGTCAGGTTCTACTTTACTTATCTTCTGTTCTGTTTTCTGCCTTTGTGATCTGATTTTTTTGTATTGTGAAATTTTTCATATCTGTGTGTCTTTGCCTGTATTTTTCTTCAAATATCTTTGGAGCTGCATTTTTTGTATTGGTTAGTTTTGCTTTCTCCTTTGCATAAATATTATACCATATCAGCTCTCTCTTTTTTCCCCATGTCCATGTTTCTTTTTTATACCATATTCAAAAATCTCTAGGTTTTGTTCTTTATATTTTCACACTTCCTCAGTCACTTCTTTTTCCAAACAGCCAAATGTTTCTTGGTCTATATAGTGTTTTTTATGAATCTGTTGTATTAATGAAGATACATTTGCATCTGAAGGGGGTTTTTTATAAATTTTTTATTGAATTTTATAATAAATTGAATTAATATTACAGCATTTAAAACAAATAACAAATATCAAAAACAACTATATACAAAGTCCATATCAAATACTGATGTTAAATCATAAAATTTTCCTTTTTATAAAAAAGTGCTATTTTACATGGTGTTAAAAGCTTCTATGCAGAATCATCCAAGTAAATATTTTCTAGTACATAGATGATGTAGAGTTTACTGATTGCAAATATAACTTTTTGTTGGACTCCAAAAAAGTTTTTCTTTATTTCTGTAGAATAGTCCCAATGAAATATATTAAATATAATAAATTCAGCTCTTAAAATCTTATACATTATTGATGGGTAAGATTTATTTTTAAATTCACTTGTATTAATTTTAAAAGAAAAATTCCAAAATTTTGGGAATAGATTTGATACTCATTGGCAATTATATTTTCAATTTGTTACTTAAGAATTGTCTCAGTGTCTGTATATCCAACCAACTAGTATTATTTATATCTAGCAAAGAGTTTTCATATATCACTTTTCATCTAGAAATTGATACCAAAATTTTAAATATTTTTTCTCTATGGTAGATATTATATTTATGCTAAAAGACTCCAAGCATCCAGTCATACAAGGTATAGAAAACACCAGGAATAATAATTAAGTAGATAATTACTATTCATTGTTATTTTAAAGGTCTCCAAAATGTGCATAATACCAAAAGTACAAACATTTATACTGTTTAAGCATCCAGATTACAAAAAGGTTAGAATGTACAAGAGGTTTGTTGACGACGTCCTTTTTGTGTGGGATGGGACTGAAGCAGATTGTATGAATTTCATTACAGAATTAGAAATGACTTCTACCTTTTTGAGATTTACAGCAGAAATCTCTCCAGTTCAAGCTCATTTTTTAGACCTAAAATTGCAAGTTAGTACCAACAAGGTAGTTACCTCTTTATACAGGAAATCTACTTGGAGGAATACTTTGTTACGGTTCGAGAGTATGCATCCCAGGTTCACTTTTAGAGGGATTGTTCTAAGCCAAATGTATAGAATTTGTAGAATTTGTAGTGATAAGAGTGACCTGGCTTTAGAGTTAAATGTACTTGAAGGCTTGTTCAAAGAAAGAGGGTACCCTCCTAAGTTAGTAGATGATTGTAAGCAGGAAGTTATTATGAAAGCATTTGGTAGGACAGACAGTTCTGCCCCAGTTAGGGATAGTCCTCCTTTTCCTGCATTTAACAATTACAAGCATGCTGATAGGCTCACTTATGTTACTAAGTACACCAGTGATGTTGTTGAACACAATAAAATTGTCAGCAGAAATTGGAATGTTTTGGTTGCAGATCCACTTACCAGAAAAATCGTGGGGGCCTATCCAAGATTTAGTTATAAGACATGTAACAATTTAAAACAAATCTTATGCCTTGAGCAGAGCCCTCTGATAAACAGCCACCGCAGTGATCCTCAGGGGACCTTTCCATGTGGACACTGTCACATGTGCCCACATATATCCAATAATGTCTGTTTTTCACATCCTGACGGCTCTTTTTTGTTTACACCTAGATTCCATAGTGACTGTAATAGCACTAATCGTATTTATTTGGCTACATGTGATTCATGACAAGCATTTTATGTAGGCCTCACGAAGAGAAGACTTCGTGATAGGATCTACAATCATTGCTACGACATCAGGAAAGGCAATGAAAGCAATGCTTTGGCTAAGCACATTCTGGAATATAATGCACATAGTTTCAAATTTATGGTTCTGGAACTGTTGGCAGTTAACATTAGGGAAGGAGACAATATGAATCAACTGGCTGTGAGGGAACTTAAGTGGATTTTTACTTTAAAAGCGCATCTACATCCAGGCATTAATCAATATGTTTCAGTTAAATCTGTCCTTAACAATAGGAAGTTGTGACACAAGCGGATTTGCTTTGATGCATGGCTCAAGCATTGCTTATGTCTCCTAGTTTTCTTTTTAAGTGTTTTTTTATGTGTTCTTCCATCAGGCTCACCTTTTCCAGTCATGGTTTCATAGAGCCGTTTATTGTCTATATTCCTTATTTATTATGCCTTGCCCTAGGCCTTCATAGTTATATTATCAATCTGCTCCAGACTGATTTCTTTGGTGTGCTTTTAGTATTTAGTATGTGCACTAGTGTTAAGGCTCTTATAAGATATAAGGGAATAGTGCAGTCTGATATTTTGGACAATATTTATACCTAGGAGTGGTTCCTTGACTTTGATGGTGGTCTTATATAGGAGTGGTTCCCTGTGTATAATGTTGGTCTTACTTCCTGATTGATTAGACATCTAGTTCTATATATGCAACATTTTCTGTCCTTTTCGATCAGCATTACTGTGTTTATGGTATGCTGGTGTTTGGCGTATGTTCGCCTTTTGATTTATATTGGACAGCTGGATACTATTAGAGCTGAGTTCTTTAATTCCCTAATGTTTTCAGACATCATATAGGATTTTGAGACCTGTCTCAGTTTAGTTTAGCTTTTTACTATTTTATATGCATTTTATTGTTACTGCCCATATTCCATCGTACAGTATTTTTTACTCATATGTCTTGGTTAGGTCTTTTGGACTTTTAAGCTCTGTTTGGGTGCTGACTTTTGACAGATTTTGCATCTGTCAGGTTTTCTGTGAAACAGTAGTAGTTTGAACCACCGTATTGGTAGTTCGCTGAAACATCTAAGTGCCTGACACTACTAGAGGTGAGTGGGCTGTTGTCCGTAATCTGATTGCTGATTTTTGCCATATATGTTTTCATACTTTCCGTTTCAGTTTTTCCTTGACAATTTTCCATTATGGGTGTGTAGGTTTATGATGCTAGATGGGGTAGTTCTCCATCAGGTTAGACTTAAACCAGTAGTACTTCAGTATGCTAGCAGCTGGTTGCCAGATTGTGCGTTCATGCCTGCTAGCTATTGTTGCCAGTAGGACACCTTTTACTGCCGGACTGGACTTTGTTGTCTTGGTCGCAATTGTGAATTTTCTTGGTCCAGATAGTGGGAGCGATATATTTTTGTTTGTGATCGCCATGGATTGATTGCATTCCTGGGGGTTTTCTGAATGGTAATGGCGCTTTCCATTCGAGATATGAGGCAAGTTCAGGGCACATATGCAGCTGCGGTTTAGGCCAGTATTATTTGTTATTGTGCTGCTGCGATGGTTATAAATATGTTACTAAACGTACTAGCAAGATTATGTTTTGCACTTGTTAACAGCAGCAACATATTGTTGCTTTTTATTTTTAGATTGTTAGTTACTGTATGGGGATATACTACTTAACAGTATTGTTTGCGCAGCATATCCTTTTTACACTACATTGTATACTTGGTGTGTTTTGATGCACATGGTCTGTTTACCGACTGGAGGCTATACACTAAGGAGTTTAGCATGTGCTCAGTTGAGCGACTTCAAAAATTGAGTTGGTGCATACATTTTAGTTGTATTTGTGAATTGTTGTATTGTATACTTTCACTCAGAAAACACCGTTTTCTTTTCTATGACTCATGTTTCGTGGTTTGTGTTCTGGCCATGATTCTCTACAATTTTGTAGTGATGTAAGTTTGGTTCGCCAGCAGGCTTGTACCGTTAGCTTGATAGGTGGTTTTGTTTTATTCATGCAGAACAGTTTGCCCAATGCATTTTTTGCCATTTCTGTCATCTTTTTAAACTTATTTAAGGAATTTTTAATTTGTTTTATAAATTTTTCAACATTGTTTCTCTAAACTAGCCGACACTGATTGTTAGTAATTATTTAATTAGTGTTTAAATTGGTTAGTTTGAGCGCCAAAAGGCTTTGTATAAAAAGCTGTTCAAATTCATGTTTTATTACACCTGAAGAAGCGTAGTACAGCTACGTGAAAGCGCTTGTGTGTTCCTGTTCCAAATAAAGAAGCTTTCCATATCAGTGGTTATCTCCGTGTGGTGTCTCCAGTGGATTTTGTGTGTTTCAAACATTTATACTTATTATTCATACAGCTACCTTTCAAAACCCAATAAGATATATTTATGTTTAGGACAGGGTTATATTTTTTATTTCAGTTTCCATACTTGATGTAAGAATTACTTCATGCAAAGATTTCCAGTTCAAACAAAATTCTGAGTTAGACCAAAGATTAATAATATTTAAGATAGTAGATTTAATATGTAAATCAATATTTGGAAATCCAATACCATTCTCTTCCCAGTTTCTTATATGATATTCATATATTCTTGTTTGTGAGGATACAGCAGGAATTTTAATAGTATGGAGTTTAATCTTCTTGTGATTTTTTTAGGTGGAGATATTAATGATTTTAGGTGGAGATATTAGTAACGATTGAACACGGTATAATATTTTTGGTAATACTATCATTTTTATTAGTGTAACTCTATCCTCCACAGAGAAGAAAAATTTTCCCCAACTTTCAGTTTTGCAAAATTATCAGTTACATCTTTATAATTTAATGATATTGTTTCCCTCCAACTAGTTTGTATATTAATTCCTAACTATTCCAACTATTTCCCTATTTAAACGCTTTATATGTATTTAATGATGCAGTAAATGTTTTATTTATTAGCATTACTTCTGTTTTATTATGGTTAAAATTCAGTCCAGAAATTTTCTCAAAATATTTTAATGATTTAATAATACTCTGTAATAAAGTTTCAATATCACTAGAAGTTAGCAAAATAGCGTCAGCAAATAACTGAATATTTAAATTACGCTTAGAATTTATGGAGAAACCTTTTATTTCATTTTTATTTCTAATATATGTGACAAAGGGTTCTATCATAAAGCAAACATTAATGGAGGTATTGGATATCCTCACTTCATTCCTTTTACTATTCTAAACATTTACTATTCCAAACAAACCAGAAAGAAAAGATCCAATTTTAACAAAAGACAAGGTATTATTGCACAATTTCATTATATTTTCTATAAAGTTTGAGGAAAAATGCAAGTATTTAAGTTCTTTTTGCAACTATGTCCAATTAATTGAGTCAAATGCTTTGTCAATGTCTAAGAGCAATATCAATAATTCCTTATTATTGTTGGCAAAATCTATTAGGGTTAAAAGTCTAATTATATTATCTTGTACTCTTCTCTTTAATATTAAGCCAGTTTAATTATTTTTAACTAAATCTGGAATTATATTATTTAAAATTTTAGTAAAAATGCCCATAAGAATGTTATAACGTACATTTAATAGTGTAATAGGGCGATATGAGGAACATAACCTAGGGTCTTTGTTTTATTTTAAAATAGAACAAAATCAATGAGTATTTCCATGAAGGTGGAATATTTAACACATGTTTGATTTCATCAACTGAACTAGCTATTCATTTTAAAATGTTGTCAAGAAATATTTTACATAATTCTGAAATTAATAAAAAGAGTGCGCAGGAGTGTAAAATCCACTAGTAACACAAAAACACTCCTGTAACTGGCTCAAGCACCCAGAAGCACAAACCAGACCAAAAGCTCACTCAGCAATTTAATGGAAAACAGGTGCAGCAAAGTCTTAAAATTCCACCAAACAGTTGTTGTAGTGGAACATAAAATCAGTAAAATAAAACCATCCATTGCATAAATATCCAATGCAGAAATTAAGGTAAGCACTTTCATCTGCTCTAGTCACAGACTTTTTCAAAACCATAAAAAAGCATTGCATCATGATATAAACAGTAGCTTAATCAAAATCAATTAACATTTAAAATCAATTAACATTTTAAAGAAACAGGTTAAAACGGGGAAGTGAGAATAACACTTGCTGGAATATTTGTAAAGAAATTTGTGTTTTTATGTATATTCTTTACTTTCTAGATACATTGTTTTTCAAACCTTACAAAATACCTTTATAACTTAACTGCCCTTTGTTCAGTGCCAGCACCAAAGATAAGTGGTCATTCATACCTGGTGGTTGAGTGACATTTGGTGACAACTGCCACATCAGTTCCCTTCTCACTAATTCATTACATCGGTCTCCTCCTCTCTCATTGTATCTGACCACTCCTAAAATGCCAAACTTATATCCTGTAAAGTTGTCACATTTCAGTATATGTTTGTGCAAAGCATTGTTGTGGTTGTGAGTTTCCAAAGCATATGAGTGATCGTAAATCCTTTTTCTCAGGGGTCTTTCCGTTTTGCCTATGTGAAACATATTACACCCCTGTCAAACAAATAAACCAAACCCTTGGTTTGACAGTTCCCCCCTGCCAAGTAAATACTCTGCGGTGGGTCACCTATCAATATTTCTGTATTTTCCAGAATAAGTGGACACTGGTTACATCTACCACATTTCTTTGTTCCCCTTCTTTCCTTCGTGTTTAAAAAGTTATGTTCCATGAGATGTTTTATATTGTGTCCTAACATATATGAAAATGATGGTTCTTTACCAAGGGAATGAATCAGGTCCTCGTTACCCTCCAAAATAACCCAGTTTTTATTGAGAATGTCCCTAATCTTGTGACCAAAAGAAACCATAGTAGGTAACCATGGAATGTGAGTGAGTGGAACTCACCCCGGAAAAAGGTTGCTTATTTCGAGGCTGGGGCACCCCCAACAAAGGGGTGTATCTAGTACCCCACCCACTCATAATGTCCATACCCAATTCAAGAACCCAGTCCTCTGGGTAGCCTCTGTCGGTAAACATCTAAATTAATTGACCTAGTTCCCTCTTCAAACAATACAAGGTTGAACACATACAAGCCTCCCTAATCATTTGACCTCTCTCAAGATTCTTCTTGACGTAAAAGAGGTGATGACTTTTATAACTTAAAAAACTATTTGAGTATGCCAGTTTGTGGTAAACCTTGGATATGAATGTGTTCATATTTGTGTCCCTAGTAATGTTAACATCTAAGTAGTTAATAGTAGTGCAATCATAAGTGTGTGTAAATTTAAAATAATCACATATATTATTGATGTAGTCAACAAAATTGTCAGCTACTACAAATTGTTCCTTTCACAAAATAAAAACATCCTCAAGGTATCGCAAGTACAGTAACCAGTTGTTTGCAAAATCAGATCCAAAGATAAAATGTTTTTCCCACACTGTCATTACCAGGTTTGCATACATCTGGGCACAACTCTACCCCATGGCATCCCCTTTTGACTGCCTATAATATTCGTCCTCAAAAACAAAATAGTTATTGTTAAGGACTAATTCTACTAATTCCATGACTAGGTTAATCATGTTGGCATTCAAGTCATTATATTCCAACAAAGCCTCTTGGACTAATTCAAGTCCAGTGTCATGAGGAATGGACCAAAGCAAATCAACTACATCAATTGCTGAGAATCCTGTACTTTCTTCAAAAAATTCATTTTGTACCCCGGACAAAAAGTCCCAGGAGTCGGATAGTATATAGTCTATTCTGGACAATGTGTCCTTGAGAAGCCGGTCAACAAACACCCCTAGCAAATAGGTGGAACTGTTATGTGCTGCCACTATAAGTCTGTAAGGGGGGTGTAACATATTTTATGTACTTCAGGTATGCTGAAGACAGTGGGGATGTGGGGATGTTTATTCTGTGAGAAATTAAACAACTCTTCATTAATCACCCCCTGTAACAAACTGTACTCAAAAACAACTGTACCCTTCTATGGGAAATGTTAATCTCAATTAAAGAGGCCGCCTCGTACTTATTAGTATCCTGCAACATACTGGTGATCTCGCTGACGTAATCAATTTTGTCTGCCAGGACTACCCCCCCCCCCACCTTGTCCGGCTTCATGCCACACATAGTGTCAGTACCTCTTAACTGGTTAAGGAGTGTCGCTTCATCCTTAGTAAGGTTGTGGAACTTTTCCCTGTGGCTATGAAATTCATAAAATATTTTCCTAGTGCAAACTTTTTCATAATGAGCTAAAACAGGGTGCAAAGGGGGGTTAAAAAAACTTCTTTTCCTAAACCTACTGGGTAAATAACCAGTTTGTTCCCCTCTGTCTTGAAAAAAATAAACACAAGTTGAGCTTTCTAGTATAAAGTTTCGGTTCAAGTCATAACGCCCACTATGTCCAGCTTCCTAGCAGGAACAAATTTAAGTCCTTTTTCAAATAAAGAAAAATGGGTAGCCATAACAGGTTGTTCTGTGTAAATAAAAATATTGAAACCATTTAAGCTCAAAAGTTTGCCATTGAAACTGGAAATAACACCACTGGGGGTTATTTTATTACTCAGTATCTGTTGTGGTTCTTGTTGTTCCAAAACCTCCGGGGACCTCTCTGGGCCCTCCCTCTCGGGGTCTGTTGTCCCCCTAAAATATTCTGTCTGTTCTTGTCATGATTTAAAATTCTTTCAGACCTATGTAAGGGTGGATATTCTCAGTTGAAAACCTCATCATGGTCTCCGTTAAAACCTTCAATCTGTACTTCATCATTCTCTCCCCTTACTTCATAACCTACTGAGCCTGTTCCATTTGTGTAGTCAACCCCATGATTATTTAGTACATTGTCACCATAATAGCTTTTAGGAAGCTGGTAAGCTTCTTTGTATTTATATTCCAACTCATCCCTCCTCAGTTTCCTTTGTTTTCTATTAATGTTGTCTTTAACCTGTTGCTCAGTTTTACTAAAAATGTTATCATATTTACTTTCAAAATTAATAAAACTTGCATCATTTAAAATATCACTGTTAAGTTTGTTTATATCCTCTAGCAATCCATTAATTTTATTAGTATTTATTTTAATAATAAAATGAAATCATTCCACACCATGTCTGTCGAACATGGTTAAAAGTTCGTCTAACTTTTGCTGTCTCACAGTCAAACCATTGGGGAATTTACTCATTCGCAGCCCCTTTGGTATTCTCTGCTGTTTAATACACTCAGCCATGTATACATTGTCTATTTGTAAATTACGTACCTTGCTCATGTTAATTTCATAGTCCTTAAGCCGTTGATGAATGTCCAAATTCTTCATTTGTCTTGCTTCCGTAAATAGAAGGGGCTTGTCCTGTACCCATTGTTCAAAATTAATTTTCCTAGAGTTTTCCTGTGTGTGGTTGATGTTAACTTGCTGCCCACATGGAATACTGTTCAAGAAGACAATCCAATCATTGTAAGCCCAATGTTCCTTCCCCATTCGGGTCAAAGAGGGTAGAAGATTACATCATCGTCGCCATTTGAGAAGCTGCTAAGGCTGCTGGGGCTTGTAGTTTATCCAATGTCTTTTGCAGTTGCTGGTGCTGCAAAGACATAAGTTTATACAAAGGTCTGATGTTTTATTCACCTACAGTCGCCATATCGGAGTTAGCTGCTTCCAAGTGGACTACCTGTGGTGTAGCTGAGTTGTTGGAATCCATAACTGTAAAAGTACCCTTCTCAAAAGTTGCAATTCATTAAGGATAATTCCACTGTGTACTGGGTGTGTCAGACAAATGCTCAGCACCAACCACTAATAAAAAGAGAGTGTGCAGGAGTGTAAAATCCACTAGTAAGACAAAAACACTCCTGTAACTGAGTCAAGCACCCAGAAGCATAAACCAGACCAAAAGCTCACTCAGCAATTTAATGGAAAACAGGTGCAGCAAAGTCTTAAAATTCCACCAAACAGTTGTAGTGGTACATAAAATCAGTAAAATAAAACCATCCATTGCATAAATATCCAATGCAGAAATTAAGGTAAGCGCTTTTGTCTGCTCTAGTCACAGACTTTTTCAAAACCATAAAAAAGCATTGCATCATGGTATAAATAGCAGCTTAATCAAAATCAATTAACATTTAAAATCAATTAACATTTTAAAGAAACAGGTTAAAACTGGGAAGTGAGAATTACACTTGTTGGTATATTTGTAAAGAAATGTGTCTTTTTTATGTATATTCTTTACTTTCTAGATAATTTTTTTTTCAAACCTTACAAAATAGCTTTATAACTTAAGTGCCCTTTGTTTCAGTACCGGCACCAAAGATAAGTGGTCATTGATACCTGGTGGTTGAGTGGCATTTAGTGACAACTGCAGCATCGATTCCCTTTTCACTAATTCATTACACCAGTCTTCTCCCCTCTCATTGTATCTGACCACTTCTAAAATGCCAAACTTATATCCTGTAAAGTTGTCACATTTCAGTACATGTTTGTGCAAAGCATTGTGGTTGTGAGTTTCCAAAGCATATGAGTGTTTGTAAATCCTTTTTCTCAGGGTTCTTTCAGTTTTGTCTACGTAAAACATATTACACCCCTGACAAACACTTACAGTTTGACAGTTCCCCCCTGCCAAGTAAATACTCTGCTGTGGGTTTCCTATCAATATTTCTGTACTTTCCAGAATAAGTGGACACTGGTTACATCTACCACATTACGTTGCTCCCCTTCTTTCCTTTGTGTTTAAAAGGGGATGTTCCAGGAGATGTTTCATATTGTGTCCTAACTTATATGAAAATGATTGTCCTTTACCAAGGGACTAATCAGGTCTTCGTTACCCTCCAAAATAACCCAAATTAAGCCATCTAGCCCTGGAGCCTTATTAATTTTTAAGTTTTTTATTTGGTCCTTTAGTTTTTTGAAACTAATGGTTTTTTCCAATTTGTAATGTTATTCTTCCAATACTTTTTGCTTTATATTCTCTTACAAAACAATCAGTGTCTTCAGAATTTTTCATAGTAAAATCTTTTTTATTCATTTCTTCATAGTGTCTCTTGAAGACTTCTAAAATGCTTTTTAAATCTGCTACTCTTTTAGTTTTGTTGTTAATTTGATATGTGACTTCCTTAATGTTATTTATAATCTTTGATCTTATGAATAATGTGTTCATTTTTTGGCCTCACGGTGTAGGTTTGTAATTGATGTTTCTCTAAATTTATTGCAACTTTGTGAGATAAAATGTCAATGTATTTTTGATTGAAAGCGTAATTATTCAACTTTGTTTGTATTCAAAGGCTTTAGCTTCAACTCAAAGCTATCAATTTTTGATTAGAGCATCGTTAAGTTATTATACCATTCCTTTCTTTTCATTAAGTACCAACAATTTATTTTTCCATAACAATAAGCCTTTAAAATATCTCATAAATGACACTGGATACCTCACCATTGCTATTAATATCCATAAAAATGTTTAATTCATTCAAAAACCAATCCTTAAACCCTTTAATTTTAACAATATATGCTAGTATTATCTGCCAATATATCAAATCATTAGGTTTTAAATTAAGTTTAAAAACAATGGCACTGTGGTCAGACGAAGGACAAGATGTTATCAATACTCCTACTTTTGTTAATAACTCATTAGAAACAGACTTTATCAATGTTTTATTTGATTATCAAATCTGTACAAGAAATGAGTATAAGTTATAGAATTTGAAGATTTTAACTCATAAATGTTCCTAAGATTTATCATGTTTTGCAAAATTAGTTAACTGTTTCATGGTAGCAATTATTTTAATTTTCTTATCCTTAGTAGGGTCATTTTCTGATAAGTAGTTGAAGTCACAAGCCAATATAAGTTTACCTTTAGCATGTAAAGCTATGATGTCTAGGTACTTTTAAACCTATTCCAGGAATCTAATAAATGTTAACAAAGGTGTATAATTTCTTATCTATTTCAAACACCACAATCCCATCATACCATTTTTGTCTGTGTAAAAATCAATCACTTTAGGCATAATCAATGACTTCCTCCATAATTTTATAGTGCCTCTCCTTTTAGTATTATAGTGTGCATTCGCTAGTACTGAATATCAGTTACCGGTCAACTTATCAATGTCTTTCTTTATTAAATGTTTCCTGTAACAAGACTATATCTGATTTGTTCATTTTAAGATATTTACGCAAGCCGCCTCTCTTTATTGGATTATTCATTCCATTTATATTCAGTGAAATACAATTATATATTGCAAATTTTAAAACCTGTTTTATCCAGCAAATTTAAATAATAACTTTTATATCTTAGGCAAATAGGATGCTCTTGACAGTTCTTTTATGCAACTATTTTTCTTTCCTCTAATTTTTGTCTTAATCTTTTTAAATATGTTCTATCCAGAAATGCTGGGCCTCTTACATAATAGTAACAATGCATGATTTCTTTCTTACCCTTAATAGTCCACTCTATCATCTTTATGGCTGATTTTTGCCCTGTCAGTTTTTGTGGACCACTACTTCCTTTTGCCACAGTGGGGCCATCCTCTTCCTGAGCCTGGCCTAACCTCATTGTAGGAATGTTTCCATGTTTTGAGGATTCTACATTGTCATTGTTTCCACTCCTGGCACCAATGCACTTACCAGGATTGGGCACTTTTTTATCCTGGGACTTGTGCACCCAGCTATCTTTTTTAGTTTTTAATCTAATTTTGTCCATTATATATGCTATATAAAATGCAGTCTCTATATCAGTGTTGTTTTGGTAAGATTTTGTAAAAACAGTGTCCACATCATGAAGGTACTCACCAAGACTTGAGGATGAATTCATTTCCAGCGATACTAGTCTTCTTTGCTTGCTGATTTTATAATCTCTCCATCTCTGTATAATGTAAGAGATGAAAGTGTGAATCGCAGCTTGCATAGTGCTTTCCAAGTACATAAGAGCACATCTGCTGTTAACAGTTACAGCACAGATCTGTCAACATTCTCATGTAGGTAATCATTTGCCAGTGATGTTCATTGCTCATGGAGCACAGTAAATCAGCGAGTGTTATCCATAGACAGTATGTGTGCTCCACTCATTTTATATAATTCATAAATAAAATATAGTATTATCTCAAACACAAGCTTTATGTTGAAGCTATGTGCACAACTCTCTATGACAAAATAAGTTTACTTAAATCCTTTCAGAAGTGATGTTTTTTTAAATAAAGGTTATCTACATAACCTAGACCCTCAGCTAATATGGAATGTAATACACACAAGCAGGTTACGACTAATGTTGATTACTACCACAAGACTGATAAATTTAACACTGTCATTAATTTGTCAAATGCTTAGCTAAGAATTCATGAAACTGATTCAAGCAGCTTTCTTAAAAGGATGTGCGGTGTAGAAAATTGTTTCAGTTAACTTGGGTGTAGGATAGAATGTTCCCTTACTAATTACAATGCTTTATTTTTGTTCTCCATAGATCTTGAAGCAAATGAATTAAAAATCAAAGAGCTGCTGAAGCAAAATGAATTAAAAAACATGGAGTACCTGCACTTCAAATCTCAGTTGGAAATTAGTAAGGTATTTCTTAAAGTACTTCCATGAACATCATGTTGAGGGAAGTCAGTATTTTAAGGAGACTTTTATGGCAACATCCTTTATTTAGAAATAGTTTACTCAAGGTTTCATTCACCCAAGTTAAAGAAAAAATGTTTCAAAGTCAGTAGACATGTCTGAAGAAGACAGAGTATTAACCAGTAGGACATACTGCTTCTGGTGTTAATGAGCAAAGAAATTTCATTTAATACTGCTGGTATGAGAGCATCTAATAACATATATAGGAATATATCCCAACAGGGCCATATGTTTGTTGGAGTGTTGTCATTTGACTGTGTCATACACAATGACACATAATGAGCCACTGTCTCCAGGGGTAAAAGAAAAGTGAATCCCCTAACAGTGATTATTAGGTGATGTCACTACTGTGCAAATCTTTGACTAGAAATAAAGCTCATGTAAATGAGTCCTCCTCCCGTGAACCCCAATGCATTTTTATGCTAACTGCTCCTCTCTATTTTGGGTTATATTCATAAAGTTCCAAAGTAAAGTAAGAACCTAAATGAAATTTGTAATTGTATTCACAGGTATTGTTTCAGTATCTGTTATTAACCTTACTGTTAGATATTTTTATTCTTAGTCTGTGGTTCTCTAATGCAGAAGAACTTGGAGACTGTCCAACAAGAACTGGAGGCACATCAACTGGTGTCAGATCATCTAAGTAAGCAACATGTCTTACAGCTTGAGGTCCTCAGAAGCCAGATAGAGGACCTCAGATGCCAGCTTCAGCAAGCACATTTGGAGAAGGAACAGCTAAATCTACGCCATTCTCTTATTGGCCAGGTGAGTGCTATTATTGGTTCCTAGCTATATTAAAATGGATGGATTGTTATTAGAACATCCCAAATGGATCTTATGTTCCATTGTATTACACAATGATTTGACAGTATTGGAGAAATTAATGCCCAAACTAAAAAAATCTGAAATCTGTCTCTTTTTCAGGCACTATTTGTATCAATACTTTTTGATACAAAGTAAGGAAAATGAATCTAGCTCTGAAGGAAATGCAGTAAACCTGCCTAAAGTGTCTCATACTCCCCAAGCTCTGCCCCCATGTTAGGGTAATAACAGTAAAACCATGTTGGGTCTATCAGTTATTTTGGTTTTGAGCAAAGTGTTTTTTGCATCCCTAAGACATAATCATGTATTCTATATTACATCACATATTTGAAAAGCCATGATTTATCCTGTGTCCATCACCATAAAAGATAACTATGAAATAAGAATTTCATACTGCCAAATAAATATGCTAATGACTCCTTTCCTACCTCCCCTGAAGTGATGAGATCTTGGCATTATGACATTGTAAAAGGTATGGTATGGGGAATACAAGGTGGGCTTCCCCAACAGAATGTACTTTTTGTTTAAAATGTGGAGTCACTGTATTTCTTGCTTTAATGTTCAAGTATCTGGTCTTCTTTACATTTATAATGCAGTTTTTTGAATATTGCAGATATGCTTGTTGTGCTTTGACAATCAAAGCAGAAATGTAATCAAATTACTGTTCTGTACAGTTACCCTTCAGAACTGTCTGACATTTTTGAAAAGATAATACAATAGCAGCAAGCAGCCTGTATAAGGCAATCTATTACAGTACATTTTTAGTAAGAAAACTGTGACTAGTACATACACAATGCATTTCACCTAGGATCAGGGTGAGTTCTGTATGGAGAGGCTGTCATTTGGGCAGCCATGAGAGTGCTTTATGCCCTAACTGGTACCCTATTAATGAAAGCTTTTTGTAATGGCTTAGCTTTCACTCTGGGAAGGGAGGCATGCAATCTGTATCACCACAAAGGTTCACAATACCTTCTCATACCTTCTTCATATGAGTACATGCTTCTGCACACCTGCGTTGAAATCTAATAACAGGTGATGGCTTGCTGAGCCTAAAATCTGCCCATAAGCCACACATTTACATTGCCACCAATCCTCTGAGGAATTGTGGCAGTGTGTATCTGGTTATGTCCCCAGCTTAACCTCCAGGATATTCACACCCATTCTTATCTGCCAGCTATGGAAGATGCAAAGCTGCTTAGCAGACTTGAGTCAACTGCTGTCTGTCAATCATTCAGTTCCCTTCTGGTCAATAAGTCTATTATTTTATTTCCTCATTGGCCTATCAGTTTGTTCTTGCACCACCTCCAGGCTAAAGGTTAATAGGGAGGGAACATCATTCAACCAGCCAACTGGGCAGTATGAGGGCTTTTCTATTTTATGCCCTAACTTCCAGCACACATCTGACAAAACATTATGGAGGGACGTGCCATTAACTTACTGCAGAGGATGCCGTCTCACTTCCACAAGGAATTCTGCCTCTAAGCAACCCTATCCATTCTCCGTGGCATGACTGGATCTCACTGCCAACTATGATATCCACGTGTGTGCAGCCTTCTTCTCCTCCTCCTGGGATAGGAGAGTGGGCCACACCCCCTTCACTTCTCTTTCAGTGCTGGAGCTGCTAATTTAACCTCATTTGTCTGGGCCTCAATCAGGACACTATCCCTTTGTGCCACAAAACCAGGCTCACTTTTTCAGATTATTTAACTAAACTTGCTATCTGTTTAGTGAGAGAAAGAAAAACAGACACTAAGGCAGGGGCAGATACAGACAGATAAAGAGAGAGAGAAGTAGAGAAAGAAAAAGAGAATGAAGCACAGTGCCTCACCAAAAATTATCCTCCTGAAAGAAGTGGGTTTGTAAAACTGACTGAACATATTCTTCTTGCAGTCATTATCTCTTAGTCATTTGACTAGTCTGTCTTAAAACTACAAAAATATGTTTTTAATTATAGTTTGAAATAATAGTTTGGGCTATATTCCTGAATCAGAATCACTTTAAGTGCATCTTATTACCACTTTAATTGCTTCTTATCTTCTTTTAATATGTTATAATACAACATAGCCATTGTGAGGCCAACAATACTCATGTGATCTGGTTTTATAGTTTTGCTTTCTGTCTCAGAATTAATTTCACACTTCATTTATATGATTTATGATAGACATAAGAAAACTAGGTGCCCCCCCCCCAGTTAGATAAAATAACAATACTATGCAACTGGAGCTTGTAGAACATATAGTGTGCTGTAGCTTTAAGAACCAGTTCAGGTGTACACGTGCATATAAGAGAGAGCACGTGCAAGGTAGCAGTGCCATTTTGAGAGAACAGCCAGACAGTTAACATCTAAGCATGAAGTAGTCTATCTGTTTGCTACTTTATTTATATTTAGGTTACTAAGCCTCAATACTGATGTGTTTGTTTATAATAAAGCTGTTTGAACTAAGCCCAAGCATGCTTGTCTTCCTGACACGAACTCAACAAGTGATATGGTGCTCAGAATTGGCAATTTTGAGATGTGGGTAGGACCTGAGGTCAGAAGCAAGCCAGAAACCAGCCATACAGTGTACAAACAGAAATGGGCACATGTAGACTAGAGCAGAGGCTCAAAAAAGTTCAGAAGACACTTTCCGGTATCAAAACTTGCATAAATTATTTATTTTGCAAAGAAAATGATATTAAGCAAATGGAAAGCAGAAAATGCATTATTAGCTAAATGAGATATTTAAAACCATGATATTTCATATAATTATTTGCAAAGCTTACAAAAATGTTTAGAATTACCTCCAATTTGCATAACGAGCATGTTAAGAGTAAAATGAGCACAAGAAAAGTATAATGAGCATGATAAATATCAAGTAAGCACAACAAATGAAATAAAAGGGCAAAACAAGCTAAAAACAGTCAAAATGACTGCATTTTTATTGACCGACCATGTTTTTTGATATAAGCTGCTATTTCACATTGATTAAAGCTATCAAGGGCATAACTAAAGTATTTCAAAGTATCTCAGAGTGGTGCAAGTGTTTACAGTGTGTTTTATTACAGTACAGTCATTTCAAAGAGTATTTTGCAAAGTACAGCCATTTTGGAGAAGTGTGCTGTGTGTTGCAAAGTGTATTTGCTTGAGCTGTTTCTTAGATAATGTATGGTTTTGTAAAGTACAGTGGTTTCAGAGTGATTCTTGCGCTACAGAGTCTTATTTCACAAAGTGCAGTTACTTTGAAGAGTTTAAAGTGCTGTTGAGCATAATTACAAGTCCAGCCACACAGATAGAAAGGAGAAAAGCTTTGGGCAAATGTGTTTGTGCTTTCGTGCATATTTTCAAAGGTCTTTGCTACTGTACACATGTTGTTATGGCTGAAACATTTCACAGACTGTCCCCACTTGTGTTTGATCATAATATAGCAGAGAATTGGAGAGTATTTGAGCAGGAATATGCTATTTTCATACAAGCAGCTTTTTCTGACAAAGATGCATGTACAAAGGCATTCATTTTGCTTAATCTAGCTGGGTCAGAAGTCATAGAAAGAGCATGTTCATTTGTGTATGCACCAGCAGTATATACAGGAGAAGGGGCGAACTGTCATATTGTTGTTCCAGCCGAATCAAGGGGGGACCCTGAGTGTTTGAAGCGCAAATTTAGAGAAATGTGCAAACCCCAGACAAATGTTATACTGGAGAGACACTTATTTTACACAAGGGGTCAGAAACCAGGTGAAACTTTTGCTGCTTATATAACTGACCTAAGAAACAAAGCTAAAATGTGCAGATTTGGTGACTTGAATGAGTTGATAAAGGACAGGCTTGTGTGTGGTGTTAATAATGCTGCAGTGAGAAAGATTTTGCTTCAAAACAGCTATTTAACATTGAGTAAAACCATAGAGATTTTTTCAAATACATGAGTTCACGGAAAGGCACACAATAATGCTTGCAAGTGATAAGAGTTTGGTTTCAGCAGGCTTGAGAGTAAATGTAGACAGTATGCAGCATGTGGCTAACAGAAGCAGGCCTAAGCACATGACAGCAGCAGCCCAGGGTGTGGTAAGCCTAGCCCATACTTTTCCTGCAAGTTCTAAGACTAGTTCAGTTAAAGGCGCATTTCCTGTAAGACGCACAGGCACAGTGCATCACAGGAGTGAGTCAGCAAAACCCAAGTCAATTTTCATAATCAACTCTCATAATTGTGGTGCAAGCCATGAATCTAGAAGAGAAAAGTGCTTAGCATTTGGTCAGCAATGCCACAAGTATATAAAAAAATGGAATAATTTTCAAAAGTTTTGCAAATCAAGCAAGCCTAATTCATTTAATAAGAAAAGCCACTCAAATAAGCACGCTGATCATATTGAAAGCAGGAATACTACTTTTTATGTGGGTGGTGTATCTGTGATTGGTGAAAAGGTCAATGCAGTAGATTTGTTGGCAAAAAATGAAGTGTTTTGTACTGTCCTGATTAATGGGAAACTTACGGAGCTCAAAGTGGACACTGAAAGTGCAATGTCATGTCAGCAGAAACTTTTGCTAAAGTGACAGCTGGTGAAAGACTTAATTTGGCCAACTGTGCGAAGCTTGTTGCTTATGGTGGTGAAGAGATTCAAACCGAAGGTTCGGTAGTGCTTTCATGTTACTCAGCAGGAAACAGTTACAACTTGCAGTTTTAAGTAGTCAAAAGACAGTACAGACAGTACAGTCATTATTGGGTCTTAGAGACAGTTTGAGAATGAAACTGCTTTCCTTTACCAAAGAAGTCCATCATGTAAACACGTGTCCTAGTTCCAGTTTTAGTGACATATTTTCTCAGAGTATGCTGATGTCTTCGAGGACAAGCTAGGCAAACTTCCAGTTGTGTACTCCATCAAGTTGGACCTAGAGATCAGTCCAGTGATCAGACCAGCAAGAAAAGTTCCAATAGCTATGCAGGACAAGGTCAAGGTCCAGTTAGACAAAATGGTGCAGCAAGGTGTGATATGTCCAGTCACAGAACCAACTTAATGGGTGTCTTCCATGGTAATTGCTCATAAGAAAATCTCTGATGAAATCAGAATATGTATCAACCTATGAGACTTGAACAAAGCATTAAAGCGATCGCATCATCCTATTTGAACAAAGAGGTTGCAGCTCTTATGCCAAATGCCACAGTCTTTTCTGTCTTAGATGCAAAGAGTTAATTTTAGCAAGTGATGCTTCATTGCAAATCTTTGCTGCTGACTACATTCAGTACTCCATTTGGCAGGTATAAATTTCTCAGGATGCCTTTCAGAATACGTTCTGCAGTGAGGTCTTTCAGCATGCAGTGCATCAGATTTTCTCAGGTTATCCATGTGCTATAATAGTAGATGATTTACTAACTGAAGGCAGTGGTGAAGCAGAGAATGATAGAAACCTCAGGAAAGTTTTGGACAGAGCACATGAAGTGAATCTAAAGCTCAGTCCTCTGAAGTGTAAATTCAAGCTACCAGAAGTTACTTATGTTGGTCATTTATTTACCAGTTCAGGCTTAAGACCAGATTCTTCCAAACTAATAGCCATTCTTGAAATGCCAGCTCCTGACAATGTCCAAGCCTTACAATGTTTTCTTGCCATGGTTAATTATTTGGGCAAGTTTACACCAGACTTCAGTAAATTATCATCACCCTTAAGAGAGCTGACATGCAAAAATGTTGTATGGTCATGGTTAGAACAACACCAAAGAGCATTTGATGTCCGGAAACAGAAAATTGCTAGCCCTTGGTGCAGTTATTCTTCAAGAAGGTAGATCAATAGCCTATGCAACTGGAAATCTTACTCAAACCGAGATGCAGTATGCTCAAATTGAGAAGGAACTTTTGGCAATTGTGTTCGCATGTTTGAAGTTCCATGATTATATTTATGGGAGAGCTATACAGACATAAGCTGATCATCAGTCACTAGTAACTATTTTAACTCATTCACTCCGGAGCAGCTCAGGAAAAGCTGCTTGCTTAATTCCACCATAGGAACAGCAGTGCAGCTTGAGCTCATTTTCAGAAAATCCATTTGTAAAACCATACAGAAAACAAATGTTCATAACTCTTGAACTATAAGAGTTAGACTAAATATGTAAATGTGAAAGTTGTTCAGCAGACACTGACCTTTCCAACAGTGTAAATGTTGATAGTGTATATCAAAATCATTATTAAATATTTGGCAAGGAATGCTGATATTGTGCATATTTTTTACCTTTTTGGAAAAACAAAGCACAATATCTTGGTCAATGTACCATGCAGACCCATACAATTTAAATGTAATTTGTTAATATGAATGTCCGCTTTAAAATGATACCTTAACCATTACTGTGTGATGTTCCTTTCTTGAGATATTCACAGAAATATGATTAATATATTATTTTTCATAATTGATAAATAAACAAAGCATAATATCTCATCACCTGTAACAGACAGAGCCTACATATCAGTGCAGAAGTTGTGCATCTGGATATCAGCTTCAAAATGATGCATCATTTGTGTGATCACCATGCTCCCTTGCAAAGATGTGGGCATAATAATGAAAAGTATTGTAAATGTATAATTTTCATAATCGTACAAGACTAAACAAACTGTGATATCTGTACATGTTTAGAGTGCACAGACATAGTTCTTTTACCATGTTGTAAGGAGTAACACTGTCTTCAAAATGAGGTATTACTTGGCACACTGACATGCTCCCTTGCAAAGTTATTTACCAAAATATGAAAAAGAATCATAATTTCCATAACCTAATTCCAAACAAACTTTGATATCTGCCTATGAGTACAACATACAGGCACCATTCTTTTACCGTGTTAGAACTATAAATAATCTTTTCAAAATGAGTTATTACTTAACACAGTCAGGTGCTCCCTTGCAAAGTTATTTACCAAAATATGAAAAAAAAATCATAATTTCCATAACCTAAGTCCAAAACAAACTTTGATATCTGCACATGAGTACAACATACAGGCACCATTCTTTTACCATGTTAGAACTATCGGTACTGTCTTCAAAATGAGGTATTACTTAGCACATTCAGATGCTCCCTTGCAAAGTTATTTAGCAAAATATGAAAAAAATCATAATTTCCATAACCTAAGTCCGAAACAAACTTTGATATCTGCACATGAAAGACATACAGGCACAATTCTTTTACTATGTTAGAACCAGCAATACTGTCTTCAAAATGAGATATTACTTGCCACATTCAGATGCTCCCTTTCAAAGTTATTTACCAAAATATGAAAAAAAATCATAATTTCCATAACTGTAAGTACCAAACAAACTTTGATATCTGCACGTGTCAAACATACAGGCACAATTATTTTACCATGTTGGAACCAGCAATACTTTCTTCAAAATGAGATACTACTTGGCACATTCAGATGCTCCCTTGCAAAGTTATTTACCAAAAGATGAAAAAAATCATAATTTCCATAAGAGCCATTTGCCAAGCTCAGAGAAATGAATTTTACACAACACATTTCATAATAGTGTTTTACTTACTATATTGGTCCGACTTGGTCATGGGTGTTTTCCATTCTTCTCACAAGCTGCATGTTAGCAATCCTGCATGGCTCTCCTCACTCCATTGTGGAGGTTGGTCAAGAACAACGCAATGCCCTCCTCAGTTAGGTGAATGCCATCCATTCCGAACAGGTGAACATCTTCCGCAGTGATGCCGAAGACAGAAGACAGTCTTACCTTATCTGAAATAAAGCATGGGTGGACACTGACAAGGGTGCACAGCCAGGGCACATGTAAAGAGAAAAAGCAGGGTAAGGACCGCTGCTCCACTAATATGCCAAGGACAGGCATGGGGCTCCAGATGTTGGTTATCTGTAGTGTCCCATAGCTGTGCTGGCTGCCACTCAGATTGCTGATACCACTATGGTCTCATGACCTCCTTCAGTGTCAGCAGTCTGCCTTACCTCTGCCTTTTCTCTTTACATGTGCCCATTCAGCAATGGACCTAAGGGATGAGGGACTGAAGTAACTCACTAATTGCTGTCCTGACCTTCATACATTTACTACCCTCACCTACATACACTGACTACACCTGAAGGGAGGGAGACTGAGTGGAGAGCTACATCAAGGCAACATGTCAAAAGACCAAGACTGACCCAGGCTGTGTCTTTTTTCATGTGTCCTTTCCCGGAGGGAACCATTACATCACAGTGACACACCCAAGCCCATGCTTACCTAGGAGAGCAGCACAATGGGACTGAGCTGAAGAGTCTCCAAGTTCCCAACTGCGCTCCCAGTGGAACACAAGATCCATGCTGGCTGGGTATGCCCCCCGCGATGCACCCACCAACCTAAGAGCAGTTGGCAAAAAAAACTGAAGAGGGACCTTCCTGGCATTGGTACTGAAGGGCCTGGCTGCTAACTGACATGGGAGCACAGAAAGGGCACATGTACACTGAAAAAACAGGTGAGGCACTCTTCTTTACCTCTGCCTTTTCCATTTACATGTGTCCTTTCTGCAATGGCCATTAGGAGTAGAAGGGAGGAGCTAACGTAAACCCTGTTGCCCTGACCTACATACATTGACTACACCTGAAGGGAGGGAGACTGAGTGGAGAGCTACATCAAGGCAACATGTCAAAAGACCAAGACTGACCCCAGGCTGTGTCTTTTTGCATGTGTCCTTTGCCGGAGGGAACCATTACATCACAGTGCACACCCAAGGCCAACAGCACTATGGGAGAAATTTATGGCCATGGTACTCTCCAAAGCATTCGACACACAGGTTGACCTTGCAAGTCTGGCTCAGCACATTTACCCTTGCTGGCACAGTTTTTGCATCTTGATTTATGCCATTTTACTGGAAAGTGAGAGCCATGCTCAAATCGGCTCACAGCCTCTGGGACAGTAATCTCAGTGCATCTTTTCCTCTTTGTGTAACTGGCAAGTAGATGCAAGCCTAGGTTCCTTCGGAACTGTGTGTTGCCGGAATAGCATGTCCAGAGCGTGACAGTTGCTGATGTCTGATACTTTCATGAAATATAATGAAAGCATTGACAATGGCCACATCCCATAAGAACCAGAACAAGTACAGCCACCATTTGTGGGCCTTTCTGGCACTGGGATACTGTGTCCTGAGCTGATCTGCTCGGTCCACCCCATTCATGTAACTGTTGTACATGTTTACAACTGGTGGACATGGCACTGATGCCTTTCTTCCATCACGCTTTCTCCTGTATGTGCTGTAGACTGGCAAGGTTGGGTTACAGTTAGTTGACAGGAGGAATACTGGTTTGCTATCCTTCCATTCAGTAGCTAGCAGTGGTCCACTCTGCAATTGCTTGTAGTAGCCTCGAGCTGCTTTTCCAATGGCCTGTCTGTTGAATGTTAGAGGCCATCCTGACCTATTGGTGTGCATGGTTCCACAACAGTATAGATCATCTTTCAGCAATTGCTGTGCTAGTGGAACAGAGGTAAAGAAGTTATCAAAGTAAATGTGATGCTTCTTGCCAATCAGTCCCCTAGTGAAGTCAACTACAACTCTGTGTGCCAACCCGACCTCTGTATTCTGCTCCATTTTTCCAGTGTATACCTGGAATTCACGTACATACCCATTAATCGAGTCTGCCAACACCCACACCTTAATGCCATACCTCTCAGGCTTACCAGGTATAAGCTGTCTAAATGTCAAGCGTCCACGGAAGCCAACCATGGCTTCGTCTACAGCCACCTCACGATGTACATTGTAACATGTCCTGCATGCATGAAGTACTGCATCCAATATTGGCCGTAGCTTGTCATGACCCACAGAACCCTGTGGTAGGCTCAGACTGTTATCATTGCAGTGGAAGTACTGCTGAATTTTTTCAAACCAATCTCTGGTCATGTACTCTGCTATTGGGAAGCGACCGTATACATGGTGTGTTTCCCAGTACTGCCTCAATTCAGGAACATGTTCAATAGACATGTATATTCTGACACCTAGAAATGTGCATATGTCTCCTGGGCAAACAGGACTCCACCCCGTATCAACCTTGCCTGCTGCAGCCTGCCTCTGTGCAGCATAGCAATTTGCTTCATTAGCAATACGGGTGTATAGCTCCTCTGGGAACATCAAATTCAGGAAGTCCATCTCTGTGCTATCTGAGCCCAAGTGATTTATTGGTCCTACTGGCCCCATAAATTCCTCAATGTGTAAAGTTTGGAGGTGTTTTTCCCACGTGATCTTACGTGGTGGGCATGCTCAGCGTACCTGACTGGGTCGCAAGAAACAGTTGGGAATGGGAAGGGCTGAAGGGTTGAGAGATGGTTCTCTCTCAATGCCAGTAGCAACTGTACTGCTTGCAGTTGGTAGTGAACTGCTGACACATGCTCCCTGCTGAGGCACACCCATATCATTCTCTGACAAGGAGCTACTTGGACTCATATCTAGAGGATTTTCTCCATCACAATCACCATACTCTGGACTACTTCCCACATCATGTACAGTCGAAGGCACATCCACACCCTTGTCAGCACTTGCAATGCCATGCACTGTGGAGGACTGCATAGCTGTGTCAGTCAGACCAGGTGCTTTCGTGAACACAGATAAAGGCAAGTCATCATCTGCATCATACTCTGAATGCACTTGGTGGCCATTGTGTGTGGCCAACTTGTGTGTGGGCACCTTCCTTAGGTGTGCAAGTGGCACCTCATCCTCACTGTCATGGTCAGTGTCATAATTACTGGTCATGTCTGCTTTGGCAACTCGTAGTGGTCTTTCAGGAATGGCGGGCACAGGGGCATCATCCGTATCACAGGCAATGGTCTTTTCACACAGATGTGTGAGTGGAATGTCATCCTCTGAGTCATAATCATCATCCTCACTCTGGTTGGCATTATGTGGTACATCAAGGTGCATACCATTGTCTGAACCACTGCTACAACCATCAGAGTCAGTTTCCTCACCCAACAGGTAAATGCTGCTTGCTTTCTCCTCAACAGATGGCATCTTTGGTGGTGGCTGTGTTGCTTTACACTTGAAATCACACCTGAAAAACACAATGCAATACAACATTCGGATGTAATATACCTGCACAGAAGTACGTGAAAAGCAATGCACTTATCTCTATATTTCTATATTTATATATATATATATATATATATATATACATACACACACACACACACACACACACACACACACACACACACACACACACACACACACACACATATCTATATATTTATATCTCCATCTATATATATCTACATACACATATAAATATGTGTGTGTGTGTGTGTGTGTGTGTGTGTATATATATATATATATATATATATATATATGGGTCTACTACTAATGCCCGACACGACGATTCCCCGACAGAAAACTCACCGACGCCAGATGACCGACAGGTAAGTGTACCGACAGGATGATTTGCCGACAGCGGAAAGACCGACAAGGGAATGTGCGATCGCGACGCGGTAAGTGTGCGATGGTGACAGAGTTAGGAGCAGTCAGGTAAGTGATCGAGATTGTGGGATGTCGGGTTAGGCTGTGGGAAAGGTGAGTGTGTGTTCGTGTCGGAGGTATGGTTCGGGTAAGGTGAGTGTGTGTTCGTGTCGGAGGTATGGTTCGGGTAAGGTAAGTGTGTGCTAGTGAGGGACTGTAGTTTAGGGACGGGTTAAGTGAGTTAGGGTTAGGGTGCAGGTAGGTGATGTGTGCGTTAGTGTCGGGGCTTGGGCTAGGGGTGGGTTAAGTGAGTTAGGGTTAGGGTGCAAGTAGGTGATGTGTGCGTTAGTGTTGGAGCTTGGGCTAGGGGTGGGTTAAGTGAGTTAGGGTTAGGGTGCAGGTAGATGATGTGTGCGTTAGTGTCGGAGCTTGGGCTAGGGGTGGGTTAAGTGAGTTAGGGTTAGGGTGCAGGTAGGTGAAGTGTGCGATAGTGTCGGACCTTAGGGTTAGGGTTTGGGTCAGGGCTAGTGTGTATGCTATGTAGTGTCGCGTGTTGTTTACGTTCCGTGTGTCGGTGTAATGATGTTCGGTGTTTTGCGTTGTCGGGTTTGTGTCGGGTTTGTGTGTTGTCGGTCATCTGGCGTCGGTGAGTTTTCTGTCGGGGAATCGTCGTGTCGGGCATTAGTAGTAGACCCATATATATATATATATATATATATATATATATATATATATATATATATATGTCCCCAGCTACTTTACACCCTGGGTACCTCACCAAACAGATATGCAAATAGTCTAACAGGTGAAATATGCCTCTGGTATCTCACCCACAAAGGGAGGTATCAATATATTTAATGCTAAATAAAAGAGCAAGACTATAATCAGTAATTCAGCAGAATGACTTCATAGTTCGAAAGCACAGGAAATATTTTACCACAGCAGTGCAGAATAGTCGCAAAGAAATACAACATATGAGTTTGGATATTGTCATTGCCTTATAGTTAAAAACAATTTATGATTTTCTGTCAAATGAGGGGATGCAAGGCAGTCAATAATATATATATATATATTCAAATTCTTCATACAGTACACCACAAACCCTCTTATTCCAGCCACTTTCTCATGATAAAACAGCAATTGAAGATGTAATGTATACATTTTTCCTCCTAGACTGCTTACATTTCTTGAAATTGTATACATGACATAAATGAAAGTAGTGTGGAGGGGTGGGGGTGTATTGCAATCACTGCAAGTGGAGAAAGAGCCAAATGTGAGTTGTGCATTCATCAATGTGATAACAACTTCTACTTATGTGAATAACAGTGACAGCTGCTGGCAGTTTTACCTGAAAAGTGACAATGACTCAGTACTATATTGTAACTGCACTGTGCTAATGACTTGCAAAGTTATGCATGGCCAGACACAGGTGATAATTGCTGGCATTCATTATATTACCTTCTGCAGGTGTTATGCAACACAGTCATAATCTGTTATAAGGCCATAGTCACTCAAATAGTATAACACTTACATATTACTGCGCCCTTCCTCCCACCTAAATTCCACACGACTGACAAAGCCAGGAAAAATGCATAAAAATATGGTAGCTCCATGCTGTCAGTAGTCACTCTGTAATAACCTTATCTCACTCAGGCAACTACTCACTATAATCATATTAATAATAATAAGACAAGCAGAAATAAACTAGATAGCTTGTCTTCTGCCATTCACTTACTCAGCAAAAACAGTATAAAAGTTATTATTGAGCCCATCCTCCCACCTATTTGTTAGCAACATACCAAGCAATGAGGAATGAGTCATATTACAATTGTTTGTCTACATCACAAAATCCTGTGGAATAAACAGTAAATATCAAATACACGAACACAGGTGCAGACCATAATTTGGTAAGTAACATGGTCTGATATCCTTGTACTCCCATGCTGACCAATATTGAATCCGCATATAATGTCCAGGCAACAGACTGACACACACACATTATGTGCTGTGCCACTGTGCCACCCACTACATATACTATGAAACCAAAGTGTACATAATTACCTAGATAGTATTTTTCAGGTTATCTGCTAAGAAATTTCCAGTCCAAGCGAAAACAAAATCTAGTCTAATGCTGACTTTTCAGTGTCTGTGTGTATGTGGAAGACAACTTCTGACCAAGAATATCAGAATGATCACTGTTACATGACTGCAAAGCTGCCTACTCACACAGGGAAACTACTGAAGTCAAGACAGATAATTGTGTTCTAAAACTAGCAACTTTCTCCACAGTCCCCACAACTACAAATCAGCTGTACACTTTCTCCCGCTTGTGGAAGCTCTCGGGGGTAACGGCTTGAAAATTGTATCTTCTCATGGCACGCTCAGGCTTAAACACACAGGCACCATGAGAAGCTACTCAGGGTTAACGAGTTAGATATCTGTAACTACTGAAGAGGTTGCTGCTAGCAAAGAACTTTATATTTCAATGTGTATCTACCAATTCAGAGGTTCTAGCTGCTGTATGGAAGTTTTCTAGTTCATTAATCAAATGTGTTTTATAGTTTTACATAATTACACACATTATTTACATCTAATTTCTATACCAGAATGCAAAATTCAAAGCTAAAATTGAAACAGCTGGCAACAACTATTCAGACACTCCATTTCTATTACTGAACCAAAGGTTACTAAGTCGTTCAGTGCTTTGAAGGTAAAGAACAGGATTTCCAACTACAAAATCAGCTACCAATGGATTGCTGTAGATTACCACAAAGTGAATGGACGGCATACATATATCGATATACACACATTTGCACAGACATATATATAATATACACACACACACACACACACACACACACACACACACACACACACACACACACACACACACACACACGCAGGAAAAAAACATCAGGGGTTTTGGAGGATAGCTAGTTGATGAAGAATATCTCACTCATGAAACTACTAATCACAAATAGAATACTACAAGCAGAAGTGATTTATTGTCTGCTTATTTTGCATTATACTATTTACTCAATGGTGTATCCGATGTCTTATATGCTGGTATATTACACTATAATTACATTTCTGTGCTGTATTCTAAGTAATGTAACTGTATGAAATTGTCACACTTAATTTCTATGTTTCCACAGTAACCTATCCAGTTGTTTGCATTGTGTATGCACAAGCACCAAAATGGCACAATAAACTATTTTGCCCAGCGGTCACTTCAGCAGTCAGACCATGTATCCACAAGCACTTCCCTGATATACAATGAATTATTTCCCTAAGTAACATTGCTATGTCCAGGTATACATGCACCTCAATAAAATGTTTCCCCCGAAAAACCCTACAGTAACATTTCCTAGTATGTGACACCACCAGCATGAACACTTCACCCAAGCAACCCCTTCAGTAGAATGTTGAGGTATGCACAATCACCAAAATTAAACACTTCCCCAAACGAAACATGTGTAACATTTCCTAGTATGTACAAGCACCAAAATGAAGCATTCACCCAGTCAAGCCCATCAATATAATGTATACACAGGCACCAGAATGAAAGATTTCCCAAAAACAACCATTCAGTAACATTTCCCGGTATGTACAAGCACCAACAGGAAAAAATTCAGAAATAAACACCCAATGTGCAGGTGGGAAATTGCATCAGATTATCTGTTGAGTAGCCATTCATTATATTCGGGGTACAGGTGTAATATAAGACAGAGTCATTACCATCTGTTAGGACAAACACCATAGTAATTCAGTCAAAGTAGTACAACACTTATATCTTACTGACCATTGGATATACCATGGAACACAGTGAAGACAGTCAAACAATGGATAAAATATGGGACAACAGTGATGTTGCAAAGAACTGGACATCCCTACAAAATTTAAGAAAAACGACATGATCACTGGTCAGGGAGGCTGCCAAAAGACCTACAGCAACACTGAAGGAACTGCAGGAATTTCTGGAAAGTACTGGCTGTGTACTACATGTGACATCAATATCCCATATTCTCCATATGTCTGCACTATGGGGTAGTTAGGGTTGGACAAAAGCCTTTTCTAACACAGAAAAACACCCAGGCCAGGCAAAAATTTGCAAAACAACACATCAAGTCTCCCAAAAGCATGTGGAAAAATGTGTTGTGGTCTGGTGAGACCAGCATGGCTTTGTATAGTGTGCCTCCATAAACTATGTTTGGGGTGGTTGCAAACGACATAAGATAAATGCATGTTGTTTTGTGTAATACCTAAGACTGCACCACCAATGTACATTTATCTCCCTTCCACTTCCTCTCTCCTTCTCAGATTACTTCTTTCTCCAAGAACAAACATACGGGGAGAAATACAGTCAATGTTAACTTATCAAATACATTTATAGTGAAGCAACTGGCCTGATAAAATTACCTGCAAAAGAACAAAGTCAGCAAAGAATCTGCCCATATCACCACCCACTATCTGCCCATCTTCATCCATTTAATTCTGAATTACATTTGCTCTTCTCACTTTCAGACTGTAACACAATACTGTTAAAAGTTTATAATAAGCCAAGCTAGCTGTAAGTGGTCTTATGGTTCTCTAAGTGAAGTTAATTATTTTCTAGCCATTAGTAAAGCAAAGTTGCAAATTTATGCATTTCCTACACTAGCAACTCCATCAATGAAATGTGCTCAAATATTTAGTAATCATATGAATGCGCAGCTATAAATCAGTACAGTGGTCTAACAATTAAAGCATGCAGTCAAGACTAGGACTTCGTTGCAAAATGAAATCCTTCCTGTCCTCCTCAAACAATCAAACTGAACCATGCTATAATGCTATCACAAATATTTTCTTCTGCAGCTCTACTTACCAGCATAGCTAAATACTCTTTCACAGTCATTAAATTAAGAAAAAATAACAGATCAATATAGCCTTTAGTAATTTAATTTAATTGAATCTTAAAAATTTTTGCACTACATGCATCTAAGCTTTACTTCTGATCTTCGTAATACATCCACGCTGCATCTAAACAAATGATAAATGTATTATAACAGCACCAGGAATTTAAGTTCTGCTCACTCAGATCTGCACCACTAGAAGTCACAATACTTTTAGGTGAGCTGGCTTTCTCTAAAACGGAGGGGGGGGGGGGTAATCCAAAGCCATTAGTCAATAATCCGTGGAGGAAAGTTTATCTTTGATACACTTTGCAACTGGAATCAGAGTCTTCCAGTTAATACATATACTTTATACTATGAGTCAGTCTGTATTTTAAGCTTGCTCCCATCTTAATCTACTTGTCAGGCTAAATGTAAATATTGTATACAGTTAATCTGTTATATACAATGTAAACAAGAATTTATGTTCAAAATAAAAAAAAAAATTTGAGTAAAAAAGAAAATGGTTCACCTTGATCCCTACAAAACACAGCAGTAATTGGTGGTTGAGTGAGAAAGAAAAGGCTTCCTTTTCTTCCTCCTCTTCTACAGTAACTCTACTCATCTCTACACTTACCAACTATCACTGTCGTCACCCACCCATCCTTCTATTTATACCTCTCAACTCTTATCACTCATTTCATTTATATCTCATTAATTAAAGTCAATGTTTTGCTTTCCACCCTTTACAGGCAAGGTTCAATTCTTTAGAACAGGTAATTCTGGTGCTGTTTGTTTTGTGGATATGCAGGAGGTCCATCAGAGTGGGGTCTGACAATGCCCTGTATGCCAGGCATAGGTTTCTCCTCAAAAGCTTGTAGGAGACAGAATACAGGGATACGACCATGACACAGTCTGCACAGAACATTTTACTTACACCTGACATTCTTTTAGTGAGGAACTGCTGTGGACATTCCAATTGTTGGATATGCCTGGTTAGGTACATACCAAGGGGGCACTGTACTCCATGATAGGTCTAATAAATGACAAATACAATGGAACAATGACTTCGTTGGACTTGGATGCCATACCTTTGTTTATAAGTTGCACAACATAGAATGATGTCCCCACTACTGTAGGCATGTGATAGTCTAAAGCTAGATTACTGTGTGTGTCTAATTCCCTGACTACTGGGTCAACTCTAAAGGGTGTGTTGTTAATATGATAACTACCTGAGATGGATGACTTCCCACAGGATACTATTAAGTATTTCCTAGCATTTAGTTTTAGTCCATGGCACTGACACCAGTTGTTTGTCTGTGTCAGCTGCTCCTGGAGAACATGTGCAATCATCAGCAAATTTAATCAGCCAGAGACTGCTGACATTGGCCTTGACTTCTGAGAAGTAAATGTCAAAAAAGGGCAGTCCAAGGACTAATCCTTGAGGGACTCCACTTGTAACTGGCTTCTTTGTGTTGGTGAACTCCCCATTTCTAACTTCCTGGGGTCCTGTCTGTGAACCAGTTTGCTATCTACTGGGTGATGTACGAGTTTGTACACAACCTCTTGAGTTTGTCAACAATGCCCAAGTGGGCTATCATGTAAAATGCCTTAGCCAAGTCAAGGTAGGCAGGGTAAACCATTTTTCCTCATCCAATGCTTTGGTTACCTTCTCAAAGAAGTCCACCAGGTTGAATAGGCATGATCTGCCCTTGATGAAACCAAACTGGGTTGGGTCCAGTGTCTGGAAATTTACTACATCTCTATTGAGCATTTCCATGATAATTCTTTCCATGGCTTTATATACAAGACTAGTGAGACTTATGGGTCTGGAGTTTCTAGGGTCTGTAGATGACCCACCTTTGTATTGAGGGATGACTGTTGCCATTCTCCAACTTATTTTTTGCAGCACAAAACAAATACAAGATATGACAACACATTAAAACATCAAAGACAAGGAGGAATCACTTAGTTGTTCCTCAGTGTCAGCTGGCCCTGATGCTCAAAGTGGATGACTACTTCTGCATGACCCCAATGCACAACATTTGTAGTACCCTATTAAGTGTATGAACAAAAAGTGCTACCAGGCTGACAGTTAACACAAGCACATTTTGAATGAAAACCAAAAACAGAATTGCCTCGATTGTTGCTAGAGGTTTTCGAAAGGAAGGCACTCTTGGATACTAAGATTTCTAAGGCTTTGTGAAATATTACTTCTGAATAGCACTTTGATTTTTTTTCAGTACCTGACTAACCCACTTCCAATTGACAGTATCCAACCACCTGTCATATAAAGTCACAAGGTACTGACTGTACTTATGTAGTAATTAAAGCACTAAAATAAGATTTTAGGTTTTTAAACTTGAAAATGTTTTCCTGAGCACTTTAGAGACTAAAGGGACTCACCATAGTATCAGATAGAGGTCAACACCTCTAATATGGCACGGCACCACATTTTACAGTATAACAACCCAAGGCCAGTTTAGTCTTACATTTTACAAAGCAAACTTATGCTGATGCTACTAATGCACTGACCCTTTCACAAAGCAAACATAAAAGTTCCGAATACGATCAGATATCTGAAAATTAAGAAGAGAATGCAACCCACTAGTCAGCTACTTAAAGAAAAGGGGTGTAAAATGCAGTTTTTTTTTCACTGAATAAAGTAGATCACCATCAAATAACGATTTAGCCAGCCAAAATTAACCATTAATAGAAATATTATAAATCTAACATACACCGAATCAAGGTGCGCATGAACTATCGCTACCTCTTCAAATGGCATTCCACTGAAATGCTGTCTAATCATAATACAAAAACAATACTACAAATCGCAGGATATTTGCGTTTTACACAATACATGTCTCATTAAAACTACAAACTGCAACAATTTCTGGATGCTACTAAAATCACTCAAAAATGCAAAATAGTGTATTGTGCGAATATCAACAAATACTAACATATCAAACTCCAAACTGCAGACTTACTTTTTAAACATGTCTAATGACCAGGAAATAACAGATATACTAAAAGCAGTACAACGTGAAAAAAATCCACTGCAGCCTTTACTCAAAAGCACACGAGTTCCCTCAGCTTGCTCTGAAAAGGACATTGACTTAAAAAACCTACAAGCTTTCACTGGAAACGTTTTTTAAAATACAATAAAGTATGAAGTCTAATTGATAGCCACATAGGTGACTGACAAAAACTGGCATGTTACAAAACTCAGAAAAGAGCAGCATTTCCCTTAACCGTATGTATCATATGTGACAGTAAACAAAGTACACTCACTTGAAACACCATAAAATACTGGCTCTCATGCGGGGAGCAATAACGGTCCAACCTACCACACAGCTAAACCTAAACCTTTATTGCAGAACAAGATCTTGAAGAACCATTAAAAAATGATTTGCATCTCCACATTTCTGCACAGCTGCCAGCAAAAAAAAAAAAAAAACTCTTTGAAAAAACAGATGCAAAAGTAAAAAAAAATATGAGAGCTTACTGGAAGACACAAAAAAAGAGCCAAGCTGACCGGGAATCGATAGTAGTGCGATCTGAGAAATCTTTGAATGCCGGTAATAAAAAAGAGGATCCAGCGGCAGGTGAAATCTCCAAATCTTTGGAAAAAGAAAATAAATACCTGCTGCTGGACCCTCTTTTTATTTAGAGAAGACAAAAGAAATTTAGTTTGGGGGTGGAGGTGGTATGCAAGTGGTGGCTTGGATTGCAAGAATCCGATTGGCTGCCACCACTTGCTTTACGAAGAACTTTCAAACCCAATTTTCTACACAATCTTTAATGTTACCTTAATGTAATAACAAGCTGAATCGTAACTACAGAAGGTAAATTACACATTCTGTTACGATTTCAGCTTGTTTTACATTAAGGTGAAGTACAAATGTGGATGACAGTTGGTCTCGCTTGTGGAAGGCACTCAGGGGTAATGGCTTGAAATTTGTATCTTCCCATGGTGCGCTCGGGTTTAAGCACATAGGCGCCATGAGAAGGTACTCGGGGTTAAGAAGCCTATGTGCATAGCTCCAGCAAGACTACAAAGAATGATGCTTAGATTGCAAAAGTACAATTTCAAAATGGTCTACACTAAAGCCAAACTTCTTTATCTAGCTGATACCTTGTCCAAGTCACCCAGAAATACTACGGAAAAGCTTCATGTAGAAAATGTTTACTTTATTGTCATGGAAGTGCATAATGTTTCATCCACAAGACTTGATGAGCTATGAGATCATACAAAGACTGATCCAATTTTGCAAAAACTCAACCACTTCATCTGTGTAGGATGGCTGTCAATGCAATCATGTGTACCAATGGAAGTGCAATCTTATTTTCCTTACAGAGATGAGTTGTTGATGGAAGATGGCATCATATTTAAAGGTCCTAAAATTGTTGTTCCAACTTCCTCATAATATGAGTATATCTATATTTTGCATTGTGGACACCCAGGTACAGAAGCTACTAAGCGTAGGGCAAGATGTCTCATATTTTGGCCTTCTCAAGCAAAAGACATCAATAAAGTGCTTTCTTCTTGTTCTGTATGCAATAGTACTAAGTCAGACTTACAAAAGGAGCCACTTCAGCTAAGCCAGATCCCAGAACTACCTTGGTCAATAGTTGCCACTGACATATTCAAGTGGAACAATCATCATTATTTGGTATTGGTAGACCCTTACTCAAACTGGTTCAAAATTGATTTGCTATCTAACCTGACATCCAGTGCTGTAATTACCAAATTAAAACATTATTTATCAGTCCATGGTAGTCCGCTCAAACTTTTTTCTGACAATGGTACACAATTTACCAGTCACTTGTTTCAGAAATTTGCAAAAGAATGGGACTTTGTTAATTTTACTAGCAGTCCTGAGTATCTGCAGTCAAATGGCCTAGTCAAATGAGCAGTACAAAATGCAAAGCAGTTACTCGAATGGTCAAAGTGTGACAATACTGATATTTTCTTGAATCTACTTAATCTCAGAAATATACCCCATGATGATATCCTTGGCTCACCTGCTCAAAGACTTCTAGGCAAACCAAGACAACCTTGCCTATCAGTTCCTGTTTGCTGGCACTGAATGCTAATAACACCAAAGCAATCAAAGCCCAACTATTCAAAAAGTGTTCTTTCCAGTAGTCTAACTATGATAAAATGAGCAGATTTATCTGTCCATTGGAGAAAGGAGAGATTGTGAGTATGCAGATGGAAAAAGGGTTTGATTGAATTGGTCAAGTCAGAGACATTTGTGCTGAGCCCAGATCATACCTAGTGGAATTTGAGGGTGTAGAGTACAGGAGAAATTGCAGACATATCTCTGTATCTAAACAGTTTTCACACCATTGTACCTGTAATATAGACTCTAGATCTCAGAGCAAATCAGATGGTGTTTCTGTCGAAGGACATCTGTCATTACCTGTTGCAGTTCCAGATAGCATTCCAGGTGTCCCTGCAGTTGAACATTCATCAGTACCAGTCCCTGTTGCTATTCCTAGTCCTAAATTCTATGTTACACAATTAGGTCGTATCTCTACACCTACTGTAAAATACACAGCAACCTGGACATGATTGTTTTTTTATCTGCAACCTAGTTCTGTATAATGCATGACTAAAGATCATTCTGTACAAATTGCATGTCAATAATCATAGTCTGCATATCCATGCATGCCTATTTCTCAAAGAGGGAGGATATATAACATATAGTGTGCTGTAGCTTTAAGAAGCAGTTCAGGGTGTGCACGTGCATATAAGAGAGAGCATGTGCAAGGCAGCAGTGCCATTTTGAGAGAGCAGCCAGAGAGTTAACATCTAAGCATGCAGTAGCCTGTTTGTTACTTTATTTATATTTGATTTACTAAGCCTCAATCCTGATGTGTTTATATATAATAAAGCTGTTTGAACTAAACCCATGCACGCTTGTCTTCCTGACATGAACCCAAGAAGTGACAGAGCTCAAATTTTAAGTTGACATCAATTGTCACTCCAAGCAGTTTCGTTTGGGATACCACTTCAATCTCTGCATTGTTTAGTAAGAATATGTATCTCTTTTCCTTGTGTTCTTTAGGGAGGAATAAGAAAAGTATTATTTTTTAGGGTTAAGCAGTAGTTGGGGAGAGTGAAGCCAGTTTTCAACAAAGGTGAATGCTTCTTGTGTGATTTGTAGAAAATGTGCATATTAGTGTCAAGTCATCAGCATATTGCATAAGGGATGCTTGCCTAGCAGAGGTGTGAAGATCATTAAAGAAATTATAAAGAGAAGGGGGCCAAGAATTGAACCTTGTACACCAGTGTTAACAGGGAGGTAAGGGTAGAAGGTATGTTGCCATATGACTGTTTGTTGTCCGTCAGATAGGTAGCTTTTAAATCAATGTAGAGAGGAAGGGAAACTTCCAAGATGGCTGCACACTGATCAACAGCTTGCTTTCAGCTCTCCCTGTGTGACAAAAAGAAACTGAGAAATAACCAGTCATATTGTCAGCTTGAGTAAAATTCAGTTATTGGCTAGTAAGAACAATGTCTAGATGCCAGCAAAGAAGAAATTTAGAGAACCTGGAAGAAATTCAACCTGAAAAGGTGAAGAGAAAACACTGACTGAGAAGAATCCAGCAGCTGTTTGGCAAAAAGCAGATCAAGCTTCAGCTTTGGTGCAAGAGATGGCTTCCAGTAATTTAGAGGAAAAAAAATCAAATGTACTCAGAGGTGATTCAAATAAATGAAACACTGAATGAGTATATCAACTCAAATAAAAAAAGGCTGGAAAAATAGGAGATAAACTGATACGAATGCAAAAATCATAGGATGAAATGAAGAAAAGGTTAGATGAGAATGGGACTTTTGAAGAAGAGCTGCTTCAAAAAATGAGAATTAGATGACAAAGCACACAGAGAAACCCTGAGATTTTCTGTACTACCAGGGAAACTGGAAGGAACAGACTGTATTAATTTTATGAAAGCACAAATAACAACTGGACTGGTATTCCACAGCAGGATTTGTTAACTGAAAGGAAACACCGGCTTCATGCTCCAAACCTGGCAATGAGTAAGCAGCCAAGAACTGTATTAGTAAAGATGCAATCATACCAGCAGAGAGAGCTGATCTTGACAAAACTGTGGCAAAGGGAAAGGTATTGGAGCCAGTAGAGTATTTGTGGAAAATGACTATTCACTGTACACCAAGCAGAAGAGAAGTAAATTTATTCCAACAATCAGGAGTGTACACAGGCAGGGGTGAGATTCAAGTTGCTGTATCAAGCGGTCTTCATAGGTTCATAGGTGTGTACTAGCCTAACAAATGCAAAGTCCTTTTTAAGCCTAGCTATGCATCCCAAATCTTTAACAAGTTCTGGTACCCTTGATAAGTGTAAGCAGGTGCTTGGGAGATGAAACATTTCCAAGCAGGCGTTTGGGAGATGATCCATTTACAGGATGCCTGTGTCCATTTGAGACACAGGCATAAAACCAGGGTTGCATTTTCTGTTCTCCAACCAATTGTCCAAGTTAAACTTGAATTGGGTTAGGGAGGAACTCTGCTTCACATGGATGGGGAGTCTGTTCCAAAGAAGTGGTAGTCTCTGGAATACATATTTGTCTCTCTAGCAGGTATTGTTTATATCACAAGCAAGGTTTAAATCTTTAGACTGGGTAATTCTGGTGCTGTTTTTTTTTTTTGCAGATAGGCAGGAGATCCATCAGAGTTGGGTCTGACAATACCTTGTATGCCAGGCATAGTTCTCCCCTCAACAGTCTGTAGGAGACAGAATGCAGGGATAGGGCCTTGAGGTGGTCTGCATAGGACATGTTACTTATGACCTGTACTCTTTTAGTGAGGAACCTCTGTTGACGTGCCAGTTGTTGGATGTGCCTGGTAAGGTACATATCAAAGGGGGCATTGTGCTCAATGATAGGTCATAACCCCCTCTTCCCTATTGTCCATACCCTAATTGCAGTTATCCCTCTTAGCAAAACCTCCTTTCTCCATTCTCATGTTGGCGTAATAATTTGAATATGTTTTGTTACTTTAAGAATATAATATTCTGTATGGCTGTTGTTATTCTCCTTAAATATCTCCATCCAAAATACCACTGACTCCTTATTTCTTGAGTTTCCCCCATTTCATCTTTATCCCTTTCCATTTTGAATTAGAGCTTTTAACTTGTGTTACGTACAATGGCCATAAATGTGTAGCTGTAAAAATTTGCTTCAAATCAGGTAATCCTAAACCACCTTGTTGTTTTGGAAGGACCACCTTATCTCATTTGACCCCTGTCACCCCCCCAGATAAATTTATTCAATTGTTTATTAATTATTTTCCACAACTTCTCTACTGGTTGATAAAAATGGGCCTGATACTTATATAAAACTAAAAGGGCTAAAAACATTTTCACTGCTTGTATCTTGCTATCCATATCCATAAAAAAGAGCTTCCAGCTGCCATAACATAAGTCTTTTTAATCCATACTTCTAAATACTTAATTTTATTGTGTCCTCATAAATATGGGTATTGCTGAACCAATTCATGCACGGAGTACATAATTATAGACTTTGTTTTATCATTAATTTTATATACCAATTATATCCTTGAATTTGTGAATACCTTATTTTCTTTGCCAGTAGCTGTAAATGTAAAGCAAATAATAAAGGGGAAAGTGGACAATCCTACCTGGTTCCTCTCTTAAGACTTAAAAGACTCAACTTATCAGAGAAGAACCCTCCCACTTTAATCCGTGCTTCCAATTCCACATATATCATCCTAACTAACCTTGTTATTGTATCAGGGAATCTAAATGCTTCCATTGCCCTACTCATAAAATCTCAACTTACTCTGTCAGATATTTCTCTGCAACAAGAAGCACCAACAACAGCCATTTTTTCTTACATTAAGCTTCCCTCTGGATCATCATTGCTCTATTAATGTTGTCAAATGTTCTTAATCATCTTTAAGTATTACAGCCAACACAGCTTACTTCCAGGATGTTGGTATTTCCACTCCTTTTAAAATGCTATTAAACAAAGCCTTCCAGATCTTTATGAATTTCTTCCCTCCTAGCTTCCAAACCTTAACATAAATACCTGTCATGATTTTTAGCTGGGGCATAGGATCTGCATTGCCTAGACATGGTAATGCTGTATTAAGTTTAATTATGTTGGAGAAGAAACAATATGTGATATATAATGTATGTAAACAGAAAAAAGTTAGCATGTTTTTCTTTTTTGTTGGTGTATGTTTGCCTAGGTCTTAAGTGATAATTTAATTAAGATGTTTATTAAAAATAATGTAGATTGGGAAGGGAGGGGATTGACTAAGATGGATCATTTGTTGTAGGTGTTTGCTATGTGAGATGATATCAAAGGCTTTAGAGAGATCTAGAAATAGGAAGAAATAAGTTTACCAGAGTCCCAGCTTTTGTTTATGTTATACATGAAGGATAATAGTACAATATTTTCCTATGCCCTGAGTAGAATTCATGTTGAGTACTGGTTTGGAGCTGCACTTTTCTGTGAGGAGTTGGTGGAGAAGTTTTTGATGGACACATTTCAAAGGATTTTTGAGAGAGGAGAAGGGATAGCAATAGGTCAGAAATTAGAGAAGTATTTCAGCTTTCTGCCTTGTGGTGTGGGATCATTTAGATTATTTTCCAGATGGACAGTATATAAGATGCATGGATCTTATGATTAAGATACTTACTGGGTAGGATTTGACTTCTGCAGCCATCTTAAGGTACTCTGGTGGTTGGTTATCTCCAGCTATGGAGCTTGGTTTAAATTGGACAACTTTTTTATACTGTATGTTGGCATATGTTTTAAGGTAAACCTCTTAGTATATATGACTGAAGATTGATTGGATTCCTACTTTTCATAGGTTAGGAGGGTATTGTAGGGGCAGTACTTGATATGTTTCTGCTTTGGGTAGATGAAAGTGGTGTGCTATCTGTGATGGCAGCTATGTTTTCTATAAAGTAGCCATTAAGTTTTGTAGGTATTTTAAGGGTAATTTTGTGAAGGACATAGGTCTTTTTTTAGCCAGGATTGAGCACAGAATGTATTGATGACCAGAGTTTTGGGGTCATTTTTGTGATGCTGGATATGACTATAATATTGTCTTTTGTCTTTGTGTGCTCATTTTTTCTTGGTTACAAAGTTCCCCTTGATGCTGAAAATTTTGGGGATGGGTTTGTTAAGCCAATCTTTCCAAATACCGTCTCTGGTATTTATTATGGATTTGCTTAGGGTGGAGAGCCAAGCATTTACCTATACAATTCTTTTCATAGACAGGCAAGGCTATTTAGTGTCTACAGGAATACATTTTTAAAGGTTGTCACAGCTTCATCTAGTGGAAGAGTTTTTACAATCGACCTTTTAAAGGACTTTAGGATAGTATTGAATATGTCTTGGTGAAACTTGATGAGGTCCTGGGTTATTTTAAACTGGTGGATAATAAGAAGATGGTGGCAATTCTGTGAGTGCATGCTGGGAGGTGGTCACTTAGGGAGGTGTGGTAGGTTCTACTGGTAATACGTTTACTGGAGTATGAGACTATTATCCTATTTAAAATAGAGATTTTATGATGGCTTTTTATATTTACTGGAGGTTGTGATAACGCAAATCATACCAAATAGGTTGATGCAGGAGGAGATACTTTAAGTGGTTACAGTTTGCCAATCAATATTAACATCTCTGAATATTTTTTTCATATATTATAGCACATGATACCCAGGAGAGAAATTCCTTGAGTATGGGAATGTTTTAAGTATTTCCACTGTCTGAAATTTTGGGATGACAATGGTATAGGAGGAAAGATTGTTGGAACTTTGGTTGAGTAAGGCTCTTCTGTCTTCTTTTTGTGAGATTGGTCATTAGGTATGATGTAACCAGGAGGTTGTACTTCTGTATCTATTATAGTGTGTTCAAGACAAATTTCATTGTTAGGATATCTGGATTATAATTTCGTATCCAGGTATTTAGGTCTGTGATTTTTTTTGCAAAATGCTATTGGGATTTAATGTTACTAAATTTGGCTGTTTGGTGGGGCATGAGGGCAGCTCAGTGTGAAAAGGGTATGGATGTTTGATAGGGTAGAGAATTTTTTTTCCAGTTTGTATTATAAGATCCAGGAGAGGAGCGTTTCATTTTGTCTATGGGAGGTGAGATGTCTGAGTTGTTATGTTGCTGGGGATCAGGTGAATGTCCTCAAACACAGGGATTTTAGAGTTGTGTATTGTTGAATGCATTTTGGTGATGGATATATTGCTTTGTTTTGTTCTGTATGGGGGGTGACAGTGCAGTACTTTATGCTTAAGACAGTGAATGCAGTAGATGTTAAAGAGACAGGATTATATGTTGGTGTAGATGTTATAGATGTCTTGGTGCCATCTTGGAAGGCTACTTGTTGGGTTTGTGGTTTTAAATTTGAGGGAAAAATGATAGTCTGTAAAGTGGTAAGTTAGTGGAAGAAGAAGAACAAGTGTTGAGAGGAACTGCATGTTGATTATAGTAGTAGTGAAAATAGCGCAAGAGACGATAACAAGTTCATTTGGTGATGGCTCTATGAGAATATGAAGAAAGGGTTAAGAATTCTTTTAGATGTAGTGATGTGCTTATAACAAGGAGAAAGTGTACTTGAAGATATGTAGGGAGCTACTGTATATGGTAGTGAGGTAGTAATTGTGTAAATATAAATAGCAATGGCAGTATGGGTGGAGGTGTGATAGCAGGTAGTGCAGTTTGTATCTGGAGTGAGAAGGAGGTAGTAAAATTTGATGGATAGGGAATAAGAAGATAATGAGGTGGGAATGAATAAGTGGAAGTGGGGTAGGTTATTAGTTATGGAGAGGAGCCCCTAAATAGGTAGTTTTAGTTTGGTGACATTTTGAAGTAGGTGGGACTAAGGATAGAAATATAAGTACAGTAAGAGGAGTGGGTGGAAAGTGGGGGTAGGGTAGGGTAGATTTATATTGTCATACTGCTACTCATTTAATGTATTACATTATATCATGCTGATGCTTCATGAAAAATAGAATCACTGAGTATGCCATATTTGCACCCTTTATTATGTGTTGCATAGTGACTTCAACTTACTAATTACTACTTACTACTAACACAGCAGTCCTGTCAGTTAAATCATGCAACATTAATATTGCCACATCTGTAAGAATTAAACACTGACATCAGTACTTTAATTAAGGCCACAGTAATGACTATTTCAGACACTTGTGAATCGATGGCTTGCAACTTCACACTCAGGTACTGCGATCTGAACTTCTGCTGTGAATATCCCTTTTTCCTTTTCCTTAATTTGTCTGGTGTCTGCAATCAGAAGCTCTATTTTACTTTTAATCTGCACCACAGAACTATATCCTTGTGTCACAGTAAACATTCCCAACCTTCCCTACTTCACTTACCTGCTAGTTTTGAAATTAATTTCTGTTCTATAATTACTAACTGAAACTTGTCAGTTCAAAGAGATTAGTTATAGGAAAGCATAGCCTTCTGTACGTTTGCAACTATGCTACCAGCATATGTAGAAAGAAATGACTCCTAGGCAAGCAATTAAAAATTAAAATATGCATAAATAAGAACAAATTAAGCAAGTCAAGTAAGTAAACTATGCAATACAGTTAGAAAAAGAATAGCTTATTGTACAAAAATGAAATAAGAAAAATGTGAACTAATGTTTGGTGTGTTGAGTCAAAATAAAATATTTTCTGTCTTGTTCATATATGGAGCCATTACTAATCTAACAGTCTTTTAATTCAGAGTCTGAAGGAGTTGACCTGTTGTTTGAAAGAATGACTGTTAGTGATGAGGGCAGTTACTGACATCGGTGCTTGACTTGGATCATTACTGGGCCACCCTTCGAGGGACATACGGTGCCCTATGGACTCTTCTCTTTCACTGGAAGGAAAAGAGTAGAAACTGTTATCTGCCTATCAACCTCTTTATGCTAGAGGTGATATTGTTAATATCTGAAGTGTGTGAGTATGGTAGAGGTCTTAAGTATACGTGTAGTAGCTCACCTATGTTAGGTAATATACTGGGGTCACCAGAGTGCTAGCCACAGAGAAAAGAATGCAGGGTCTTCTGACATGCTTTTCTTGTCTGGTATGGAGAAGGAATGTTTTTAGATATTCATGTGTTTAGGATTCCAGTGGTGTCAGTATGGATGTAAAGAGGAAGGAACTGTTGTGGGCTGACTTCCTGGCATGTTTCCATCTGTCAAAGGGTACATTGCATTAGCATTCCAATGTCATTATCATCCTTATCTATCCTTGACAGGTCTTAATAGGACTTAATGATAGTAATGATGGTCTTGGATCCATCTACTCCCCCCTCCAAAAAAGTGTCATGCTCAGATGGCATATACTAGACAAAAACAGTAATTTATTTATTATTTATTTCTGTTTTGATGACTGGGATACCCCGTAAATACATGGGATGATAATTGCAAAAAAAATATTATATCCGCATCATGACTCCTAGGCAAGCAATTAAAAATAAATATGTATATATACAAATAAAATGAGAAAGATTACAGCACCACATTAAGTGCAATATCATCAGTGTTAGATAAGTGCAAACTGGGTAACAGGGTATCAAATCTGTTAATCAAGAATTACAGTAAAAATGTGAAAAGAAACACTGAAGAAGGATCAGCTTCATTTTTGATAGCATTGTAAACTATAGAGAGGTAGATAGATAGAAAGACAGAGATACAGATGTATGTATACTTATACAAGTAGTCTCACCTCTTCATCAAACATGCTGCCTCATTTAGCAAAAGATGTAGAGCATGAGTCCATCTGATGGTCACTGGAGGTAGTGGCCATGAAAAGCCCAGGGAGAGAAAAAGGAAAATAAAACCTACACTAAGTCTGGCTAGTTTCATATATGTAGATTTAAAAAATGGCATATTGTCCAAGTAAACAATATCTGGACTCATAGGGACAGGGCATCTACTCATACCACTAGTAATCTAGGTTCAAACAGTTGTCAAGTTGTTAGATAATCTTCCTAAGAACACATTTGTGGACTAGGTGCTATAGGAGGGCTTTCACTATGGACCATACAGCAAAAATAAATAAATAAACAAACAAATGAATGAATAAATAAATTAATTAATTAAATAAATAAGAGTAAGCCATAATGAAGAGAGAGGCATGTGTGGGAATATGTGCTCCCAGTATACACTTAGTCCTCTACAAATATGTGACCCTTGGGTAGGTGAAGAAGTCTGGGTATTACTTCAAAGAAAGAAGCCTGCATTTTAGAAGCATGATATCCCAGCATGTCATGATGTCCGATTGTCACAAATTATGGACAACTATGTGGCTAATTTAAATCCAAAGGTCAGAGGGGCAGGACCAAAAAATATACAAACCCCACTGTTTTCTGCAATTGTTGTCTCTTACAGAGATTTTCTAAGTTAAATACACATCCAGGCATGTGCATATCACCATTTTGCATCCTTCTCCTTTTATTATGGCTTTGGGGATAGTAGACTTCATGTAGAGACTCAGGTCTCCAAAATCTAGTCTTCCCAAAAAGTGATGTGATAGCCATCTGCACTCTGATTCACTGCTTCAGTACTGAAATATATAGTGAGAATGTGGCTTTGTGTTCGTTATAGTGTTCTGATGTTCATGTTCACTATGTGTGGAAGCAAGACCAAAGAATTCTAATGTGTTTGTTCTAAAAGTAAGGCTGTAAATTTGAAAACAACAGGGTATTTTAACTGTACCATAGAACTGGCTTGCTTTGTGTGTAATTTCCTCCTAAGATATGCAGTCCTGTGTTTCTGGTCCATGTCTAAGCAGTTGGCTAAGCACTTTTCTGCTACTTATATCCTTGGTACCTCTTACTAGTACAAGGGTCTCTTGTAGCAAGGACTGGCTACTAGAGTGACCCAACAGAATACTTTCTTTACCAGAGGAAACATTTCCTTATAGGCTTGATTCCATATAATTTGCTTTGGCCTTTTCATTTTCTGTCAGGTAAATCTACAGTGCAGTTGAAGCCATCTACTTATGAATCTGTTGTATACAGTCCTGTATGCTTTGTACAAAGTTTACCAGATGTGACTAGAATTAGGACTACAGTACACTCAGCATAAGGGCAGAAGTTCAAATAACAGGATCATAACTGCAAAATTCAAACATGACTGGAATCTTTATAAAGGAAGGCATCCGTCTCCCTTCCTGGTCTTTGCAGCATTTAAATGACTGTGGAGTATAGGGTTCACTGCTACAGTTTCATACCATGGCCATTTGAAGAAAATTTAAGTATAATATAGAGTGTGTTGCTCACCCCATTGTGTTTTTTTAGGTGTCAAAGAAATACATAACAGCGCTGTTATTCAACTACTTTATCACAGACAAGGTGAAAGAACCTTTAAAAGAATAAACCACAGCAAGGAAATCAAACTATAATAAAATAGCAGTAAATAGTCTAGCAACTTACTGTATCAGATCTTCAACTAACTGGCTGTGCAGAAAAACAGCAATGGGAACAGTATGAATGACCAAGAATATGTAATAATAATAATAATAATAATAGTAATAATAATAATAATAATAATAACAATAATAATAATATCTGTATCTGATACAGATTAACTAAGTAAATGGCAAGCAGACCTGACACAGTAATGTTTTCTTTTCTGTTTTTTTTTTTTTTTTTCATTCCCAATGTCTGACCATCAAGTTTCTTCTGCTGACTCAATGTCTCACCGTGGTAGGTCCCCAGTGTTCACGTGCTGGGAGAATCTCCCTTCTGGGAGAAGTCCTGCTCTTGAGGAAGCCACCTTCTCCCTGTACATGCTCCAAGGGCCAGGTTACCCACCAGGCAAGCAGGAGAGATGAGCTCAGGAGATGAGTGGCCACCAATCTAATGATGGACATTCCTGCTGGACTGACTCTCTGTCCTATACCTGTGCTGCCTTCATTTCAAGATGTAAACTGTGATGGGATATGAGAGAGTCACACTGGGTGCATGTTCCACACCTGGCCACATTTCCTCATCTCCGCATCAATGCTTCCAAGTTCCTGCCTCCAGTACAGCTCAGAAAGCAGTACCCAGCACTGGCTTCCTCCAGGATATGCATGCCCATCTTCCCTATTGTGCTACTAATTGAACTAATGCTGCCTCGTCTGTAGTCAGGGCTTTATCCCTGTACACCACCAGAAAGACTGAGCAGACCTAACACAGGTGCAGTACTGAGAGACGAAGGAAGGGAGAATAGCCTTCAATAGCAGTTATATTATTCAAACATCTTCTGATAGTGTGAGAGTATTCCCACAACTAAACTGTGTTCATCATAAGGATGGCTACTGCATGAATTCTTACATGACTAGGAAAATTCCTAGCAGTGTACTCCTAGCTAATGTAAAGTAGTCAATGGTTCAATACTCTGCTTGCTGTACATTCAGCAAAAATTCACTTCTGTGTGTAGCTTTTGATCTCCAGTTTGTAATGCTTTTATACTTATTCTTTCTCCACAAGGATAATGTAATGATCGACATGGGACCTCTTCCAGAGATAGAAAGAGAGAGAGAGAGAGAGAGAGATAGAGAGAGACATAGAAGAAGTGCTAGGGAGTGAGAGTGAGAGAGACAGCCACTGAGGAGAGAGACAGACAGAGACAGAGTGCTAGAGTGAGAGAGACAGAGAGAGAGAGAGAGGAGGAGAGACTGAGGGGAGAGAGAGAGAGAGAGAGCATGATTATGGAGAAAGACAGATAGAGAGGGAGTGCTAGAGAGTGTGAGAGAGAGAGAGGGAGAGACTGAGATGAGAGAGACAGGGCGACTGAGGAGAAAGAGAGAGTGAAAAAGTGGGAGAGACACAGACTGTAGAGAGAGAGAGAGACAAGAGAGACTGAGAAAAGACAGAGAGTGAGGAAAGAGATAGAGACAGAGACAGAGGGAGACCAAGCATCCAGTACTAGAAAGACAGACAGCAAATGTATATTAAATTGCAGCTAGTTAGTTCAGAGGTTCATTGTGTAATGCAAAATGTGTAGTAAAAAGCAGGGTACAAGAGTCAGAAAGACCCTTAAATACAAAACAGTTAGATACATTTTCAGTAGTTGGTCAGATTTACATATGTATAAGACATCTGTCAGGGGAGTGATTGCATAAGCATACTTAGATAACTGCAGCCATTGTGGAGTGTGGAGTGAATCAGTGGCATGCTGTTCTGAAGGAAAAGTATTTTATGTATTTGGAGTAACTTGTTTTTTTTTTTTCCTGCTACATTGTTTTCCTTCATGTCTGCTGGCCATTGAACCCCCCCCCCATTGGTCTGTTTTTTTTTTAAACAAAAAACATCTTTATTAAATTATCACATACAACTTAGGCAATCGTACATTTATATACATGAAAGCAAACCACATCAATGTAATTTAAGTTGCAAACATTATACATCACAAACCATATTGATATAATTTTATTTGCAAACATTATACATCACTTATAATCTATCCAGTCATTGTCAGTCAAACATTACATAGCTCATTCAAATCTTGTCTTCTTTTAAACATTATTTCTCTTCTGCGTATATTTTTCCTGCAATTCCCATTTTTACTAAGTAATTTGGTCTTACACTTTTCTAAAGATCCCAATTGCAGTTATTTTATCTCTGTTACTGTATTCACTACTTCTTGTAAAGTTGGTTTAGACTTTGATTTCCATTTTCTAGTAATTGCTTTTTTTGGCAGTCACCATAATTAGACTCAGCAAGGCCTTACTATGTCTAGGCAATTCCGATTCTGTATCATAGCTTAACAAATAATTTCCCTAGTTATACCAATTTGCTCACCCAGCATCTCTGACAGAATAGTCTGCAGAGAATCTTTAAAGTCTGCCAACTCATTACACTCCCAGAAAATATGCTCCCAATTATCACTTTCTTACCCATCACACCTCCAACATTTGCTGTCTGCCTGAGGAAAAATTCTTTGGAGTCTACTTGGAGTTTAAAAATATATATGTAAACACTTCCAAGCAATGCTATTTTGCATATTTGGGAGACATACATATATTTCCCCATTGTTTCTTTGTGAATTGCTTATCCAATCTCGCTTCACAATCTTTTTTCACCTCCTCTGATTGATTCTTATAGTTATCAAGCCATGTTTTGTATAGTCTACTAATTATTCCATTTTTAACAGCAGCTTCTGTTCTAGATTCTACTAAAAATCAACCAGTGCTGGTCTTTTGCTTAGGATCCCCCTATTTTTTTCTCTTTCCCTATACTCTGATAGCAATCCTTGATAGGGAAAGCAGTCACTCACCTGCAGTTCAAAAAATGTTTGGAATTTTCACATTCTATTACCTTTCCCTCTCTGTTTATTTGCTCCCAGTACCTTGGTTCTTTTGCCAGTTTTTTGCCAACAAAATTCCAGCCGTGTCTTGCCTGTTGCCTGTATTCCTAATTGCAGTCATTCCTCTCTGCAGAATCTCCTTTTTCCATTCCCATGTTGGCTTAGTTCTTAGAATATTCTCTGCTACTTTAGGAATATAATATTCTATATGGTTATTATTATTCTCCTTAAGAATCTGTGTCTAGAATCCCAGTCTCTCGTTGTTTCTTGAGCTTCCCCTCTGTTTCATCATCATCCCTTTCCACTTTGAATTATAGGTTTCTGCTTGTGCTATGTATAGGAGCCTTAACTGTGTAGCTCTGAAATACCCCTTCAAATCGGGTAGTCCCAAACCATGTTGCTCAAATGGAAGAATCAGCTTATCTCACTTGACTCTTGCATGCTTTTCCTCCCGGATAAAATCCATCAGCTCTTTATTATTTGCTATCCACAACTTCTCATCTGGTTGATAAAAATATGCCTGACCTGTGCATAAAACTAAAGGGGCTAAAAATATTTTATCTGCTTGTATCTTGCTATCCATATCCATATAACAGACCTTCCAATTTATCAGTTTTTGTGTTATCTTCTATTTACTCTCTTCCCACATATCTTTAGCTGCCACACCAGAATCCCTTTTAATCCATACTTCTAAGTACTTAATTTTATCATGTCCCCATAAATATTGATATTACTGAACCATGAAAACTTATGTCAACACAGGGCATCCTATATCCTACATTGCATGTGTGTGCTTCCACCCATGTGCTTATGAGAACTACTATCATTGGCTTAGTATGGTAAAGTTCACATTCTCTGGTGCTGTGCAAGCCTCCAGCTGCATGGTGATGATCATCCAGCCCAAATCACTTCCCTTCACCCTCCAACAGAATGAGTAAGCCATCATTCTTCACTCACTCCAACTCTCCTTAACTTATTCTTCCAGAACCCTTGCTGTGTTTGAACTCAGGTCATCTAGATCATAGTTGGGCTTTATTCCTCTATTTCACAGAGCTGGACTTGTGTATGAAATATCTTGTAATTATTTAGGCGTCTCTGTGTTTAGGACTAATAGTGGGAAGGCATGATCATTATTAAGGTTTAGTCTATGTGGTCATATGTTAAAGAAGTGGCACTGTCTGTATCTCAGTGGGTACAGAAAGGATAAGGAGTTTAGTTTACCAGCTAGAGAGGGGCAGGTTTGAGAACTAAAGAACTGAAATATGAATACAAACAAGTAGAAGCACAATATGCTATTTCATGGGAGCCAGTTTAACTTTGTCCAGCACTGAATGGTGATGTTTGTAGTGAAAGGCTGAGTTGTAACGATGGAAAGTGTATTCAAGCTGAGTTAGGACTTTTTCTTCCAAATGACTTTTCTTGGAGTAGACAAGAGTGAGTGAGAGATTTTCCAGGCTCAAAGTGGTTTGTTTATTTGATATTTAGCTTGTTCAGTATGATGGGTGAAAGAGGAGAATCTGGACTATGCATAAACTTGGGTATTTTAAGTCAGGGGTCATAGCTATCTTTTGACCAACATAGTTGTCAAATAACCAGTACCTATGGATATGTTTTGTCACTGATTTGTTTCTAAACAACTTGGTCTTTATATTTGGGTGACTATTCAGCAATCCCTGATCATAGAGTCACTTAGTAAGGTTTATTATGGTCAAAATAATTTTGATAAGAGTGGGAGAGGAGGCAGTTTGGTAGATAACCATATTTTTAATTTGGGGGAGTGAGTGTGTTAGTTTGATAAAAGAGAAGGAGTTAAGACATAAACAGAGTCCTAGGGAGTTCCATTATTTTAAAAATGTGAGTGGGAAATGGTTATGCTTATTTTTCCCTTAAAAAGATCTGTTGTGCAGATTCTAGACTGTGCAAGATAGTTTTTGTAAATATGGTAATCTACAAGACTAAAAGCCTTATTGTGATCCACTAATCCAATAAACCTATGAACGTATTAAGAATGGGTTCTTGTTGATTTGCCAAAGGTAGTTTTGGCAGACATAAAAAGATCAAAGTCCAGTCCTCAAAACTACTTTCACCAGCAGTGGAGTTTGCCTCTTTCTCCACTATTGTGTGACCTCAGAGTTGGTATATATATGTAAGGGAGGTGTCTCCCATATGCGGGGTGCAGGGGGGGCTTACTCCCTGCAAAACAGTGATTCTTCTGGTGTTCATGAAGAGGAGTCTTAATTTACATGAATCCTTCACAGGCCTTTCTCTCTATAACTCCATTATCATCAGTAAAGGTCCAAAGAGCAGTCTGGTGCAAAACTCCACTCAGAATCCAATTTCCTGTCTAAAGGCAACACACAATGTCAGATTATAATAGGGATATTTTGGGAAGACCACCTGTGGCCTACACCTCCATGGAGGCCCATAACCATTGGAGGAGTAGGGTGAAGCAGCTGTGGCTGCTTTTTCCAGAGATACCACCGGTCATTTATCTGATCTATCTGTTTAAGTAAGACAGTATGTATTCCTTTACTCAAACTAGCAAATAAAAAATAAAGAAATGAATGAAAAATACATAAATAAATAAATAAATGCATATGTAATTAATATCCAGCAGTATCCCAATTCAATGCAACTACTTCTGCAGCTCCTGTGGGAGAAATTGTTGCATTTGATGAATCAATATGCAGATCTTTTACTCTTTGCTGTCTCATTATTCGTGGTCAGTACTCTGCCTTGGAAGTACTGATGTAACATTTGTGAAGTAAGCTGAAATATATTGTTGTCTATTGATGAAAGTAACCTTTCTTCTTGTCATATCTTCTCATTTTTAACAGTGTTTAATCTGGATTTGAATGACTAATACACATTTGTGTGAAATAAATTAGAATACTTTACAGATGCTACATTATATCTGTGTGAACAACTTTAGAATATATTATTGCAACCTTTATTGTTACATAATGAAATGACATAGGTATATATTGTCAACAACATGACTATAACTACTCGATAGCAGTGGGAGTGCTGTCTGTAGATAAAATTAGTTTACTTTGTTGTTGCTTGTTCATTTTATTCATTATTCTGCATTTGCAAGACTACTACACATTTGTGTGGGAAGAAAGTTGAAATACATTAATGTGGCTAGTATGTGTGTTTATATGAAACATACCTGAAATATTTTAGTACAGCTATTATTATTATTATTATTAGTAGTAGTAGTAGTAGTAGTAGTGCTAGTAATTAATTAATTTATTTATTTGCAGTTTGTTGATTAGGTTAGCCTTGCTCGGAAAAATCAGAGGGGACCTGGCTATGAAACAGCATAAATTAGAATGAAGTCTTAATGAAACAGATGTACAATGATGTCTGAGATATTTATTGCTGTACATAAATAGGTAGATGCAGTGTGTCTACAGATGCAGAAAACATTATTTGCTAATTTGGAGATATGAGAAATAGATAAGGTTAGATAAGGTGAAACATGCTATGCAAGACAAAAGTGTTGAGAAAGAAGTTAATGGCATGATGATGTGATGAAGAGAAGATTTTATTCAAAATGTATTTGTTAGTAGAAATGTCTGTACACATAAAAACAGATATGGAAACAGCTTGTGGGTGGACAAGAGAAAGATTGTAGTGTAAAGGTGGTTGGTTGGTGGCCTGAGTCATGTTGGATTACACTTATAGCATGACATTGCTGTAAAGTGAAATTTGTGTGATTTTTTTTTTTACAGTGGTGTGTTTGTCAAGTATTCTTAGTTCTTGAGGGAGAATGGTCTATACTGTTGTCAGGAATGATCCAGGAGTCCTATCACCAATCAAGGGCTAGTTCTGTGAATGTGGACTAGGTATTTATTGTTTAGGGTTCTATCTGAAAAGGGACAATTAAATATGGTAAAGGTAGCCATTTACTTTTTTTCCAATAAACATCTTTATTAAATTATCACCTATGACTAAAATGGCTTGAGCTACCACAGCTACTTAACTAGCACCAGCTGGGCACAGCCTACAATATTCTCAAATATAATGAAAAAAAAACCCTCATTATCCAACCTACTTACTGTCTATACTGCAAACCAGTACCTAAGATCCAGTGAAAAATCTCTCCTCTCCATCACCACAGCTAACAATAATGCAGGGGAAAGCGCTCTACTCCCTCACCATTGCCAGAAATTGGAACTCTCTTCCCCATCCATGTCCACTGCCCCCTCCACATCCATATTCAAAAACTCCCTCAAATCGCACATTTTTAGTACTTGGTTATGCCCTTGTATCACATAACCCTACCCATACTACTATTAACTCCCCAAATTCCTTTCTGATCACATGCTGGAGCTCTGATCCCCTGTAGGCTTGGTCATCTGAAAGGGTACTTTTAACTGTAGAATCTTATTTGATATATTTTCTTTTCTTACCAATGTATGACTGACATTGTCTTTTTACCCATGTTCTATATCTTCTTTTACCTGGAGTGTTTTTATTAACTTCTTGTTAAATTACTATGCTCAGCATACATGATGGTAACCTCTTTTGTATTTTATGTGGGATGTACTGTATTTGTATAACTTGATGTTGGAGATTTTCTCCCCAGGCCTCCGCTGAAAATGGACCTGGACAGTTGGAAATTCCAGGTTAACAAATGAAAAATAAATAAATAAAATGACATAGGCAATCTTACATTTATATAAATGAAAAGCAGACAACATTGACATCACTTTAGTTGCAAACATTATACATCATAGGCACCATTGAAACAACTGTAGTTGCAAACATTATACATCACTTATAATCTATCCCATCGTTGTCAGTTAAGCATTATATGGCTCATTCAAATCCTGCCTCTTAAACCTTGTTCCTTCACTGCATACATTGTTCCCACAGTTCCCATTTTTTTCTTTGTAGTTTGCTCCATCCCTTTTCTAAAGATTCCATTTCCAGTTGTTTTATCTCTGTTACTTGTACAGTAGATTGCTAGGGGCTTCAAGATTGCTGAGAAGTAGTTTGGTATTGAATTATATCCAGGTTACTTTTAGTAATGTGGCTATAATTACTGGGCATGAAGATTCTCTGTGGGTGAAAATGACTAACCTTGCTGTCATGATCAAAACAGTCATTAGTTTGGCTTTGTAGGTCTAATATGCATTTGTGTAAAACAAATTGAATATTTTACTGCGGCTATATTTGTATTTCAGTCAGACCTGTGAGGTATACACAGTAAAGTGATCATAACTGTTGAGTAAGGGCATTGTTGGAAATTACAGCAGTTTGAGTGGTCTTTTATGGTTACAATGTCCTGAAGGTAATTTCTGTTGTTTTTGGTTAGTATATTTTGTTTCAATTATTGCTTGAAAAAATGCTCAACAGGTTTAAAATACATCCAAACACATTTTGATGTATTAAACAATAAATATTATTTATATCAGTTTGGTAGATAACTATACACTTAAAACAGTCAAGAAGGAGAAATCAAAAGAATGCTAAATTTATACGTTGTCTTAAATAATGCCCAAGGTCCATGCTACACTTAATCTGACATTGGGCAAACACTATTCCTTTTTAGTGTGTCCATTTCGTCCAGGATTTTACTTAGACCTGAAAGAGTAGAGATGGGTAAGAAACCAGACATGGAGTGAATAGTTGGATTTTGAGGAATTGTCTGTTATATAATGCTTTTTTTCCATATAGGTTCATAGGTGTGTACTAAGCTAATGGCCCTAGAGCCTTTACCAGCCTAGCCCATAGGATTTCCCTGGCAGCGTGCCACTCAACCTTAGTTCCTAGTGCCTCTGTTAAGTAGAGCCACTGGAGTGAATTTTCTATTTCCCATCCACTCATCAAGATTGCTCTTGAAGAGGGCCAGTGAGGTGCTCTGCTTGACATGTATGGGAAGTCTATTCCATAGCATGGGCAGTCTCTGGGTTATGAACCTGTCCCTCCAGCATGTTCTGTCGATTGTGGTGATGAGGTTGAGGTCTGGAGCATGTTGTGCGGAGGGATTGTGATTTCTTTAGATGTAGCATTTCTAACAGAGCTGGGTCAGACATGGCTTTGTAAGTCAAGCAGAGCTCGCCTCTAAGTAGGCAATATGAGACAGAGAATAGTTGGAGTTTTTTGAGTCTTTCCATATAGGACAAGTATTTGAGGCCTAGGATCCTCTTTGTGAGGTATTTTTGCGGCCTCTCCAGTTGTTGCAGGTGTCTAGTGAGGTACATGCCAAATGGGGCATTGTACTCTATGACTGGCCTAATGAGGGAAGAGTAGAGGGAGACAATGACCTCTTTCTTCCTGGATGCAAAACCCTTGGTAATGACATGTGCCAAATAGAAGGACTTTCTGACCACAGTGGCAATGTGGTGGTCAAAAGAGAGGTTGCTGTCAACCTGTGTTCCCAGATCTCTTAAAACACCTTTTGTGTTCAGTGGACTGCCATTAATGTGGTAATTCAAGGGAACTGGGTTTTTCCCAAAGGGGATGAAGACACATTTTTGGCATTGAGCTTAAGGCCATGGTTCTGACACCAGTCGTTGGTCTCATTGAGGCCTTTCTGTAGGATGTCAAAATCACTTGGAGAGTTAATAATAGCTCCTAACTTGCAATCATCTGCGAATTTTGTCAGCCAGAATCTCTTTGTGTTGGCATGGAATTCAGAGAAGTAGATACCAAACAGGAGACGACCCAGGACCAAACCCTGTGGGACTCCACTCATGACTAGTCGCAGTCTGACTTGGAGTCAGCTACTTTCACACTGTGGATTTTATCTGTGAGCCAGTTTGCAACACACTTAGTGATACAGGGCTTGATGCCTAGCTTAGTATGTTTTTCTATGATTCCTGAGTGAGGACTGGTATCAAAGGCCTTGGCCAGATCAAGGTAGGCTGTATGAACCACCTTACCTTCATCCACAGCACTGGTGACTGACTCAGAGCAGTCGACCAAGTTGAGCAGGCATGATCTACCCTTCACAAAACCAAACTATGTAGGATCCAAAGTTTGGAGATTCCTTATATCCTTGTTTATTAGGTCCATGATGATGTGTTCCATAACTTTGCTTAAGAGACTCGTCAGGCTAATGGGGCGATAGTTCCCAGGGTCTGTAGTCGCTCCTCCTTTGTGGAGAGGGATGACGGTAGGGACAAAGCATGAGGTGAGGCTGTGATTGAAGAGGGCACACAGGTAAGGTGCCAGTTCACTCTGTAGTTCATGTAGAATACAGCCAGAGATACTGTCAGATCCCATAGAAGCTATAGTCTTGGCTTTGGACAGTGCTGTTTTAACCTGTGCAGCAGTAATACTGGGTGCCTGGCAATCTACTGGTATTGTGATTGGTCCTTTGGGGGGAGTAAAGTTAGCACTGAATCTGTCCACAAGTATATTTGCAATATCTGTTGGCTCAGGATAGGAGGTACCATTGTGCAGTAGCTCAGAGCAAATCTGGGTATTGCCATGGAGATTCTTTACATAATTCTAGAAGGCCTTGTGGTTGTCTTTACTATCTACTGCAATTCTGTTTTTATAGCTAGCTTTAGAGGATTTGATGAGGGATCTCAACCTTTTGTTGAGGCTGATAAGGGAGTTTTTCCAGATTTGGGACTTCACTTTATTCCACATTAGTTTCCTCCTTCTGTTGTAGAATTGGTTTATGGCAGGGGACCACCAGATTGGCTTCCTTTTTTTTGAGGAGAGCATCTTAGTTCTGTTGGGTATGGCGAGATCCATGCATTTGTGTACGTGTTCGTACAGTGCATTGGTGTATGATTTGGCAGTCATCAACAATTCTCCATTTGCATGGGTGCTGTGAAGTTAGCCACTTCTGTTTTTAGGAGCCCAAAGTTAGCTTTGGAGAAGTTTTCCATGGTGGTTACCTTTGCTGGGGGGCTGGGAGGGATGTGGATTTCCAAGGTGATTAGCTTGTGATCGGATCTAACCAGGGAGGAGTTGACTATTGGTGTAGAGCAACGGTCACCCATGTTAGTAATGACCAGGTCAAGGATGTTGCTACCTCTAGTGGGGGTAAGAATTACCTGGTTCAGGGCATTGGAATTAATGAATTCCAGAAAGCGTTGCGTAAGTGCATTGGTACATGAATAGTTTTCCCAGTTAATGGAGGGGTAGTTGAAGTCGCCCAGTATGTGAGTGTTAGGTTGGACACTAATATTTTCCAGGGTGCTTAGGAATGTGGAGTGTGAATCTTGGGACATGGTTGGGGACCTATAGCAGGCTACGACCTGAATCACTGTCTTACCCAGTGTTAGCTGCACCTGAAGTATCTCAGATGTGTTATGTTGGGCTACCAGTCTGGAGGTGTGCACATCCTTTATGAGTATGGAAACACCACCGCCTTTGGAGCTTCGGTTCAAGTTCTGGGGCCAAAAGGTGTGGAATGAGTTGTAGTCTGGTAGTGCAGGGGTGATTTCTACTGCCTTGAACCATGTCTCTGTTACAGCACAAATGTCGATGCTCTCCATTTTAAGGTGTACTTCGAGTGAGTGCATTTTGATATTTAGACTTCTAGTGTTGAGCAGCATGGCCCTCAAATATGTTGGAGAAGGTGTATAATAATATGGATTGATTGTAAATGTGCTATAGATGCTTCAGAATATGGCCTTTACATTGTTTACTGGAACTAGGTAAAGGGCTGTCAGAACCTGGGTGACTGTATGGAGGATGTAGGTCCCTAGATTCACTGATTTCCTTTATAATAAGAAAAATTCAGATTATGCTGAGCATAGGAGTATGACAGTGTACCATACAGGGTAGGGATACTGTTCTGAAGAATCTAGAGTGTAGAGAATTCATGAGTGGGTGAACAACTGGAGTTGGAAAGTGAGCATGTATGTGATCAGGATTGTTTGAGAAACTTTGCAGTGGTAGAGCTGACTGCTTTGTAGAAGTACCTGAGGTTTTTAATCAGGAGGCTGGTCTATTATGGATGTCAGCTGTTTTGTACCATTTAATGACATTGTTGCCAACATCTATAAGAAATATGAACTACTTTCTTAAAGAATGGTAGTGGCCTGACCAACTGTCTATTAGTGACAGGCTTCATCCCTTTGTTAAAGTAGAGAAAGGATACTCCTTATCAAACATCTGATAATCTAAACCTTTCTTCTTCTAATAAGGGCAAAGTGGTGGTACTTAGAAAATATGTGGATGGATGAATGTCCATGCTGTCTTCTCAGAAATACTTTGAACAGAATGAGTTTCTGAAGACAGCTGTACTGGTAGCTCCTGGCTTTGTGGAGTGAGCTCTAAACTTCTTTTATAGCATAATAAAACTTAATCCAAATAACCAACCACTTCGATAGGGTCTGTTTGGTAATTGGCTGTCTCGTTTACCTTTCATAAATGACAGGGTCACCTAATTAGACTTCCTGAAAGTTTTAGTTCTTTTTCTCTAGTACCCTACCTGCCTTAGTGCATTCATCACATGTAGAGTTCTTTCTTTTTTGTTCTCTGGTTTAAGAAAGAATACAGGTAGATGAAGAGATTCATTCAAGGATATTTTAAAGATAGTCTGCAGCACAAAGGAGAGATTTGTTCTTATTGCTACCCTAATCCTAACACCCTGTCTTTGCAGAAAAGTGTGTATACCTATATATACACTAAGGATTGACATTCAGGAATTCTCCTGGCTAAAGTTACTTCAGGAAGGAAAAGAGTTTAAGATAGATGACAAGATCTCTTCAACTTATAGATTCAAAAGGAGGATGTTTCCATTCTAAAATTTCAAATTCCCAACATGGTCCACAGGCTGTACTATGGATTCAGTGTAAAATAAGAAATGGTTTCACAGCCTGTAGGTGGTTCAAGAGGCAAGCAGGCAAAATAGCAGGCAAATGAACCTTAACAGAGAAACAGGCTAAGCCAGTTATTAAGAAGTAAGATAAGTAGCAGTGAATGGGAAACTGAATCCAGAGCAATCCTGTCACATCAGTGTAAACGTTTAGTTAATTCAGAAAGCTATGATTTAATGATAGGCAGGAGCAAATGGATGAATAACTCAGCAGATGGCAGGTGAAACTCAGTAGGAGAGATGATGACTAATTTGTTTTGGTGTTACAATTTTGGGGTGGGGATGTATATAAGACAGATGGAGAGACATGAAATGGGAATGAGAGAGAAAATGACCTCAAAGTCATAGTCAATCTAACTGTGAACCAGGCTCAATAGTGTATGATGACAGTGTAACGTTTAATCAGAAGTTAGGCTGTGCAGCAAGAAGTGCCTGCAATACCTAGAATCCTACATACACTTGTAGAGAATACATGTGAGGCTACACCTAGAATCCTACATACACTTGTACAGAACATGTGTGAGGCTACACCTAGAATCCTACGTACACTTATATAGAATACATGTGAGGCTACACCTAGAATCGTACATACCCTTGTACAGAACATGTGTGAGGCTACACCTAGAATCCTACGTACACTTATACAGAATACATGTGAGGCTACACCTAGAATCCTACATACACTTGTACAGAACACACGTGAGGCTACACCTAGAATCGTACATACATTTATGTAGGACACACAAGTAAAGGGAAGTAGGAAAGGCCAAGCAGATTCAAAAAAGGGCAATTAAGGATGATAGAATGGAATGTATGATTTAAAAAGAAAAGCTGCATGACTTAAAAATGTACGCAGCATAGGTAAGAAGTAAGCAAAGAACGTGATACAGGTACATATGGTGATGAGTAGCAGGTTGGAGAGACAAACATTAGATAAAAAGTTGAGGAAGTATGAGGACATAACTGCCAGATTAAAGAAGAGATTCATTTATGGATATTTTAAAGACAATCTTAGGCACTTGTGTGAATGCAGGTCACTACTGCTCTAGGACACAGTGTAAATCCATAAATGTAAATGAATTGCTAAATATACAGTTGGTAGAATCCCTGCTGTGGGACATTTCTGCAGAGCCCTGTCCTAGACCCAAAGTTGTTTAGGTTATATGTTTCAGATCTATCTTTTTCATCTGAGGTGTTCTATGGTCTGTGTGAAGATGACTTGAAAATAGTTAAACTGATTACATGTGTTACAGATAGGGAACATCAGCAAAAGAACTAGCCTAAATTGACCTTTTGGGTACAGTAGAATAAAATGCTGATAAATATACCAAAAACCAAATATATGAGTTTTGGGAGACATAGATTGAATGACAAATATTTAATACAGCACACAGTGATTGAAACCATGGATTCATGTAACGATCTGGGTACATGGGTAGATCCAGGTTTGAGATTTTCTGATCATATCAATCAGCTGGTTAATGGTTATGAAACTGTAACCCATACAAAAATATAAAGTCTAGGAATTTACAAATGATGAAATCATTCTTTATAAGTTACATTAGGCACAAACTACAGTATGATGTAACAACATGGAAAACTTATAAGAAAACTAGGATGAGTAAATTGGAAAAGTGCAGTGGAACTGTAACAAGGCCCGCAATGGATGTGAAAATTTGAGTTGTTATGAAAATTAAAATCTTTGAGCTTGTACAGCATCTCATATGGATATTTAAGTGGAGACCTTATTCAGACATAAAGGGCATTTAGAGACAACTACCTCTGGGAATGTTTGGGGTTATCAAAGCATAGTATAGAATCATCAGACACCCTATGTAGGATTATATAGGAATGAGAACTGTACTAATTGGCTCACTGAAAGAGTAGCTGATGCATGGAATAGACTAACAAATTATATTAAAGCAAGCACTAGTTTCAATATTTTTAAGAACAAGTTAGCCACTTATTATGGGTATAACTGTTTTGGTAACTTTATTATGGGTATAATATTTATATTTATGTATGTATGCATGCATGCATTTCCATGGTTGTGCTATAAGCTAATGAGTCACACCAGGGGGGTGGCCTTTGCTAATTATCCATGTCCTCATCCTTGCTATAAATGGGAATGTACTACTTGACTGAGAGTGTAAAGAGATGTTATTGTGAACATAATAGAAAGTGGAGTTCAGGGATGTATGGCACAGATAGAATTGGATAGAATATGAGGTACTCCTGGAGAAGGTGTCAAAGGAGCTAAATGCAACCTTCAGACAGATTTAGTGGACTTTTAGAAACATTGCATGTTCCTATGTTCATGTGAAGTTCTGGGAATGTACTGTTGCAATATTCTAAATAGACTGTTTTTTTCAAAGAAATTTAGAATATATGCTAGATCTTTACTTCTGTGCATTTATATGCATTTATACCTCAGTATTTGGTTGGATCCCCTGTGACACAGACTATAAACATGACCGAAACAATGGCCACTTACACTGGGGGGATTCCAAATCAGTACCATTATGTTACAAAGCCTTTCCTGACATGGTGGGCCAGGATGAGCACAGAAGTAGAAGATTACTTCCTTGGTAGAAGGACCCTATAGTTTAATGCATAAGTATCAGGTACATGCATGCATGTAACGTGTGAAGGGTAGGACTTTGCAACAAAGAACATATAAAAGCACTTAGATGAACAGTCTCCTGGGAAAGTACAGATGACAACTGATGACAGCACTAAATGTGGCACAGATATCATTAATATTTTTAAACAATGATACTTTATTCAAGTACATAACTTTGAGCATAGTTTTAATTCATACAACTTTAAACAACAAAATAAAATAAAAACTAAATGGAAGTAAAAACATAAAATGCATGAACAAGACATTTATAAAGAAGTACATAACAATGTTTAAAATAACTATTCTTAAAATTGCTTATTAAAACCCATATCCTTATATGTCCTACAGCTTCCATGAAACAGTCAAGGCTGGAACTCAGAAGGGCTATTGCCTGGTGTAAGGCCTAACATGGGGACCAACCACTGGAGGATGTCCTTTCTGACTCAGAGACAAGCTTGCCGTAGTAATTCTGTACAGTCAGTAGAATCATCTCAGTGGGCCAACGCCACGGCAGTGTCACATGCTAACAAGAGGCCTATGCTAATTAGCCTTATGGTCTCCTCAGGAAATGCCTGAGTGAAGGGGACTTACACAGCCAATGTATTCAGAGAATTGTTTGGCTGAGTAACTTAGCACAGCTGGCCATATTAATTAACATAACCAAATATCATATTCCTTATTACCTGTAATGGGAGAGATTGCATTGCAGGTAAGTGTTGAGGAGTCTAGCAAAGAGGTCGTCATGGGGTGACTAAGTGTGTGTGTGTGTGTGTGTGTGTGTGTGTGTGTGTGTGTGTGTGTGTGTGTGTGTGTGTGTGTGGTAGCATGTCTGCAAGGGTGTGAATGGTCTCGGTGACTGTGTGCATGTGTGTATATGTCTGAATGGATGTGAGTGTATGCCTACCTGGATGGTGGAAGTAGTGAGACTGGTTAGGGGACTGATAGAGTAGGAGTGCATGGGTATGTGTCTGCTTTTGTGTCTTTCTCTGTATGTGTGACTGTGCACATTTGTGTGTGTGTGTGTGTGTGTGTGTGTGTGTGTGTGTGTGTGTGTGTGTGTGTGTGTGTGTGTATGCATGCTACCATACCTCTCAATGTCCTAGCTCAAGACATCTGGACAGAATCTGTAATACTAGAGGTAACACTAATCCACACCAGGGATACTTGTTAAATATTACTTTGTCACTTAAAAAGCTGATAGAACAACATGGTTTGGATCAACATGCATTTAGTAAACAATAATAAGTCTAATGCTATACCATCTGGCGTTACTGATTAAAGGTACTTCTCTGTGATCTGTTTTATAAGGACGGGGCAAGAAATAAGATGGAAAATCAGGGATGTTTTTTGATAAGCATGGCTTTGTTTTGTATGTGTGTGTGCATGTGCATGTGTGTGTGTGTGTGTGTGTGCATGTGTGCATGTGTGTGTGTGTGTGTGTGTGTGTGTGTGTGTGTGTGTGTGTGTGTGTGTGTGTGTGTGTGTGTGTGTGTGTGTGTGTGTGCGCGTGTGTGAGTGTGTATGCGAGTGTGAATGAGTGGAGGTAAGGGTGACATATACAGTGAGTGTCTGTGTATGTGAGGGGTTGTCTCTAAATATGTCTATCTGTATGAATGTTTGCATATGTGAGGAAGAGTAAATGAGGGGGGTTACTTTATCACTGCAATGCTTGGGCTGTCTTTGCTAAGTACTGCTAACAAGTGCTGTTTAATACTGGTGGTATTAATGTGCATGATTCAGTATTTAGCCAATAGTTAGGTGTTCCTCCTTGCTACTAACATGTCTCTGAATCACAATTCCCTCACTTGCATAAACTGCAGCTACTGGCTACTACAGTTAGTGCAACCACAGGGATGTTTTTCTAAATCACAACCACAATACTACAGGATTGGCTTACATTACAAGTTTTACATATATTATATATTGGTAAAAATGTCCCCAATCCAGTAGAGACACTCACTGAACTTCAGCAGGGAGGCAACAATTTAAAGCGCTATAACCCCTTCTCATGTTTATCTATATTCTTGTTCTATTCCATCTTATTTAGAAACAAAACATTTAGATGTTATATTCTGGGGAAATTAAAGGTACCCTGCATATACTAACCTAACACTCAACATCATAAATCTGCTGTACTGTAACCCTTAAATACGTTGAAATTATGTCAATTATTAGTCTAAATGTTTTTTTTTTTTTTTTTTTGCAAATGTTTAAATGTTTTCTTTGGAAAGTGTGGTTACCGTCACTCTTCTATGTAATACATGCTGCATTGTCTGTAAATTATTATGTATTAGTACTTTTATTTTGTATTTGTGGAAAATACAATAAAAAGGAATTTTTCAAAGAAAAAAAAACATTTAGATGTTATGGTCTAAATCTGCATTTTGCAAATTTGTAACATTGCCTTCATCTTTTTGTGGACTTTCACATAAGAAAATTTCACAGACTGAGCTGCAGTCTCATATAACCACACACACACACACACACACACACACACACACACACACACACACACACACACATTTTATTTGACATTACACCACAAGTAAGGATAAACTACTCCCGGATACTAACTCAAGACAAAAATAAATATTACCGGACCTTGGCATTTATTTTATGTGCTAAATATGACTCTCAGTCATGCAAGATCTTAAATAATTTGACAGGTTGAATCCACTATCTCTAAGCTTAACCAAAAATGAGAAATGAGCACCTTGGCTAAAACTGCTCATCTGTGTTTTATTGTAATGGATTTCCTGCTCATGGCTGCTGTTACGCCTTTCTTCACCATTTTTCACAGACAGTGCTGCTTCCTCTCTTTATGGTATTTTAAAGCGGGATCATTTGCCACTCTTTTTTTCAGTGAATTACATTTAGAGTTTTCTTAACCGTGATCAACCCTCATTCTCCTGATATCCCTGCTGCTCCTCAGTCTGGTTTGAAGTCATTTGGTAAAGCTGCATATCTTTCATAGCCTCCTCACTACCCATAAAAGTCTTAGCCACAGCTGGGTAGAAGAGTTTAAAAATGCCGGACAAACAAATGTAAACATGAGCCTTTCCATCTTTCTTGCCATCCTTCTTTATGTAAACTGGCTTCTCCTCTTCCTTGTTGTTGCTGAAAATTCACTGTCCACAAATACTGGCATCTTCTGCCCTTAACTGCTTTTCAGCTTGCCACAAAGTAACAGCACTCACTCCTTTACTGCATTGTGTGAACGTTGGCAATGATTAGCCTTTGCTTGTTGCCCAACACAAGCACCAGATGAGCTCTTTCAGTCTTAAGCTTGGATTCTAGAAATTTGGTCCACTAATGTAATAGGTCCAGAAAGCATTTTATACACCTTCTTATTCTATGTGCTCTGGTATTTCAAGGAATTGCAAGTTTCGGTCACCCTGCTCAAACCGCTTGTTTTACTTTTCCTCCAATTTTTCACATTTTGCATATGAAACTGTTGCTCAGGTTTTATTATTAGAATTTTCCTTAATTGTCTCAGAGCACTGGTCAAAAATTCTAATATTTTCTGAATGAAATATTGTGCATTAAATGCAATAATCCCAACATTTTAAAAATAACATTAAAATATTTATCAACACCTTAAAGCAAATAAAAAAAATAAACATTTTATTTAGACTATCCGAACACATAACGTATTATTTTGCAGGTTTTCCTCAGGAAGGTTTTGTGAACTTTGTTTATTACTGACATTGATAATGCACACGTTTATTTATAAGGTTTTAATTAGAATTATTAATTATTCTCCCTTTTCTGACATATTATTTGTTGTTATTTATTGCATTCATAGTTGTGTGCTGTAGTGTTGTTTTTTTCTCAAATACTTAAACAGATATTCTCAAAAAAGATTACAGTGGTATTCAGAAAAAAAACATAATACAGATTTATACAGAATGCCTAGATTTTTGCCTCATATTTTTGGTACATTTTACATAAAATTGTTGTTTTCTGACAAATTATAGGCAAATCATTAAAGACTGAAGTTAGAAAATAATGACAGCCATTTGAGTTTCAGACTTTATGCCCTTCAAAAAATCCATCCTAATGCAAAACCTGTTATTCTATCAAATTTATAAGTTTGTAAGAGCAATATTTTTTAATTTGTACCTATTTTGGGGCCTGCATCCCACATTTATTTGTGGCTTTGTCCAGATTTCTTGCTCTAACAGGTTGAGAGGTATGGGTATGATTGTATTTTAAATATATAGGGGAGTTGGGTAGATAGAACAGGCAGAAATTGTGAAGAGAAAGCAAAAGAATACAGACAAGAACAACAGGAAGGGAAGACTAGTGTTCAGGGTAAGATAGGTATACGTTTGTGTGTAAATGTGTCCATTTTTTATAGTTCAGGTAAGGTGGAGGGTAAGAAGGAGGAAACAAGGTCAAAATGTACACATTTAATGTAGACAAAAATTGAGAGTGGATGAGGTAACATACCAGAGAGAGAGGCAACAATGAAGAAATAGGGACTAACACACATGTAATACAGACTAACACACATGTAATACAGACAAACACTGAAAGGGGAGGAAGTAAGACATAATAAAGGCAGCAATGAAGATACATTGACAGAAGGGCCAGCAGCAGGTGATGGGGAGGACTGGACTGCAAACAGGGGATGTGGAGTGGCACAAAGGATTGAGAAAACAGTGATGGGGGTTCAGGATTGGGAGGGAAGAGGAGGGCCTGTCAAACTTCCCCAGAAGTCAGTCACCTGCGTGGCTGATCTCATGCAGAAGTCCATCTTTGGTGGTCTAATGGTGGTGGCTGATCAGCTAAATGACTAGAAGATGCATGAGGAGGCACTGCAGGCTGCTAATGTAGGCATCCAGCCACTGGTCCTCTTTGATCTTTACAAGTCTTTGCTCTTCTCACTGGGTGACCCAGGGTAACCCTCTCCACATCACTCTCAAATGAGGATCCTTCATCCCACAGGAGGTGGGAACAGGGGAGACAAGCAAGAGTTTAATGTCTCCTTCCAGAAGGATCACATTTCAGAGATGCAGGATTGCAGACAGCTAGGGACCCAGTTGTTGGTGTAGTGGTTGGTACAGAGAATGGTCACCTCTACCTCAATACTTGCCTGCACCATGGCTGATTCTGCAAAACAGTAAGATAAACAAAAGAACAATGCAGTTAAAAAAGAGACACATCCACAGCAGATTAGATTCTTGAGAAATATACTCACTCTCAACTCTTAAAATATTTAACATCTAACAGCATTCTCTCACCTGCAGAGCATGGCTTCTGTCCTAACCATAGTACAACTGCTGCCCTACTCAGCTTTACTAATATTGTCAATAGTAGCAGGAACTCTGATAAACTTATTTTCTCACTCACTCTTTCTTGACTTATCAAAAGCATTCAGCACTGTGTCATGCCCATTACTGCTTCTGAAGCTCTGTGTAGTAAGCATCTCTTCCTCATCTTTTCTTTTATTTTCTTTGGTTTCAGGGCTACCAATCAAACATTGCATAAGCAGTGAAATGGAAAGCTGATTATTAATTCTTTTTACCTGTGTCTTTAGGGGTAACCCAAGGATCAGTTCCTGGGCCACTGTTATTCAGTCTCTTCACAAATGATCTTCATGCTGCCATGAAACACGCCACCTTAGTTCAAAATGCAGATGCTGCAGCTCTTATCTAACAAACAAGCAAATGGACCAATGCTATATTTAACCTTCACTGAAAAACTGTAGCACAAATGCAAAGAAAACACTTCAGCGATAGGAAACACTTAGGAATGCAGAACTTTAATAAAACAACAAATCAGAAAGCTTTCAGGCCAATGCCCTTCTTCAGTGTGTAATAAAATCTTTCAATGAACTTCTCAGCTTATATAATACAAGTATAAAATCAAGTGACACAACCTTAATTAAAAAAGAGTCAGTTATCCACCACAATTATATAATATAATATATTTAATTAAAGCCTTTTATCAACATTATCTTAGGTAGTCTGTAGAGGACTGGTGTAATGGGACAAGGAATATTAAAAAATTAAATAAATCAATTGAAATGTCACAATTCAATTGCAGATCATAAATGCACATATTAACTTTTATAACAAACTTTTTTTATATCAGCAACAGTTATATGAGCAAATGTAGCATCATTGTTCAAAAACTCAAGCATATAGGCATCATAATCACATTTGTTTAATATCACTATAACCCCTCCCTTGTCAGCCTGTTTGATGACAATATTCTCATTACTTTGTAATTTAACAAGTGCTTCATGTTCTTTATAAGTTAAGTTATAATGCTTCTTTGCATTCCTCTTAGCATACAGATCATGAATTTCCTTCCCAAATACATTTTTAAATGCACTGACTATAGGACATTTTACAGGTATAAAAGTACTTGCTTTCTTACAAGCATTAGAAGCATATAGTAATCAATTCTTAAAAGTAAGCTTTAAGCTCAAATTTCTAATAAATAACTTTAGATCAGTTATAGCATCAACAACAGTATCTGTGCTAGATGGAATAAAGTAAAGTTCAAACCTTTAGATAGTAGCAAAATATCTTCTTTTGTAATATCCCAATCCAACAGATTCACAACTATTTCATTGTTCATTTGCCCTGATGTTTTGACATACCCCATGTTTGCGGGTCATTGTTTCTTCCTCTATTTCTTTCGCATCCTTTTCTTTGCATCCTGCCTCTGGACAAATCACGACTCTGTGTTTCTATTGTTTCCGGTAAACTGAGACAGATTAGAGTAGGGCAAAAATCCTCAGAGAGTTGGGTGCTACCATTCACTACATCAGCATAGGTAGTTAGATTATTCTGCATAGAAGTGTTCAATACTCTGATGATTACCAAGTGTTCAAGAATTATTTAAACTTATATTTTCTTGCAATCTCTCTTTTTGAGCAACAGAGGTCTGGCTATTACAGACCTCTGATAGAGAAAAAGAGTCCAAAGCATACATTGAACCTGATTTCTTACCCCCTGCCATAGTGGCCATATTGGAATGATCTTTTGGCTATGAAAATATGTTGCCTGATTTAAAGTCATTTAGATCCCTTTACAATTTGCGTTTTTTAGAGCTTCAAGTCTCAGATCAGATTTATTTAACCTCTCCAGCATTTAATTGAAGAGGTTCGAGCATTATATAAAAATAGGCATACCAATAACTTCATGTTCTAGTTGTGTTATTTCTTCCTCCAACTCACTTTCAATTTTAATAAAGAACTGATTTGTAAGAATTACATAGTTGCACTTAACTTTAACTCTTGCTATTTTTTAAAAAGTTCAAGATGTGTGTTCCCAAAAGAGGGTCATTTTAATATTTGCAGCCCTCTAGGAACAACACCAAGTTCTAAATAAGTGGAAAAACTGAAACACTGCCACTGCAGCTTCTTATATGTTTGCATCTTTTTTTCTAAAGTCTCAATGTAGTTTGTAAATTCATTATTCATGGAAACAGGGGTGTCCACATACTGATTATTTACTAAACTCAACAGTCAGTTTTAAAATGAGAAAATGTTTTATTATGATGATAAAAGGGTTTAATTGAATATATTATATTGTATAATTATGTTGGATAATTGTGTTTTAATTAAGGCTGTGTCACATGATTTTATACCTGTATTATATAAGCTGAGAATTTGGTTAAATACTTTTATTACACACTGAAGAAGGGCATTGGCCTGAAAGCTTTGTGATTTGTTTAATTAAAGTTCTACATTTCTAAGGATTTCCTATTGCCGAACTGTTTTCTTTGGATTTCAGCTGCACTTATCTACACAGCTCAAAACCACATAGAACTACAATAAGTGACACAAAAATCTTTTTAATCTGTTAAAACATTACTAAATAAGGTTAATCTTTTCCTTAATACCAAGAAGACTGTTTATTACTAAACATCTATTTGTCCAAAAAGTCCTATTCACCATATACTCAGCCAGTAATACCAAAACAGAGCAGGCCTCACATACTAAATGTCTAGGAGTCACAGCAGATCGTAAAATGAAATTTGACCATCACTTAATCAAAATAATAAACAAAATCCATCAAGAACTAAATTTGGCCAAACCCTTTCTTACTGACAGGTAAAGAAACATAGTCACAACCTTCCTGTTGTCATCCCTTATACAAGTCCCCCTAATATTAATCACCCTTCAAACTAAATTACTACTCAAATGCTATAACAAAGTCACTAAATTTTGCAGTTAAACGTCACTTAAAAAACTAACCACTATCACTAAAACATCTTAGCCACATGGAGCTCACACAACATCTTACCTGGACACAACTGCTAGTAACCCAAACACTTCTACCACAACCAGTTAAATGTCCTGTTCTACAGTCAATTATTCAACCCTACTACTCTCCCCAAACAGAGAGCTCATATTTGTGGACAGGTCTAAAATTGCTATTTCTGAATCCTGTATATCAGTAAGTAACTCGCTTTTCTCAAATTGTGTTTCAAAAGCATGGAACTCCATTCCTCTCTCTCCGAAACAAATCAGCCATTTAAACTCATTTCAAATTCACCTAAAGCAGTATCTGCTGAATATATGATCATATTCATTAACCAGTCCTAAGAGTTAGAACTCAAACTACTGCTTTCAATAAAATCAAGGTCATACATCACGTGAATTCAGCTTACTATTTCCTCTTCCCACTCTGAGCTTTTCACCTCTCTCCTTTCTTTTTTTTTCACAAGACATACTTACACATTCTACCATCCTTCATTCTCTTCCTCCTCCTCTCAGCTATAGCATTCACATTCTCTAACTTAACATTTTTTCTTTCCCTTCTAGTATTTTTCACTTATCATTAATGTTTTATTTTCTTTTTTCTCATATTTCTCACTTCACCTCTTATTTTTCTTACTCTCAGATCACCAAGTTGCATCTGTGCTATCTTTCAATAGTTTATATTCTGTAAAAAATGCTTCTTTTATTTTTTTAACCTTATGTTTTATACTCCTCATAGGTAGATTAGGTGTGTGTGTGTGTGTGTGTGTGTGTGTGTGTGTGTGTGTGTGTGTGTGTGTGTGTGTGTGTGTGTGTGTGTGTGTGTGTGTGTGTGTGTGTGTGTGTGTGTGTGTGTATGTGTGCGCGCAGCCATGTGTGTGGGTGAGTGCTTACATGCATGCCTGCACTCTCTCTCGCCGGCGCATATGTATATGCATGGGGTTGGGGGATGGCTGCCATACCTCACTCAGGACATCTAGACAAGTCACTAGGTGACACCAAGGATACTATTTAAATATTACTCTAAATCTGTGAAAAAGTTACTAGGACAACAGGTTCTCTGTCACTCTCTAATGTCTGGCATTATTGACTGTAATGCTGCATGATTTATGAGGGCCAGGGCAAAAGTAAGAGGTGACATCAGGGATGTTCCATAAAAGCAGGGACAGTTGAGAGGTGTGTGTGTGTGTGTGTGTGTGTGTGTGTGTGTGTGTGTGTGTGTGTGTGTGTGTGTGTGTGTGTGTGTGTGTCTATGAATGTGTGAATGTGTATGTGTTTGAATGTGTGCATATGTGTGGGAGAGTGAATGGGAGGTGCCTGTGCCGATGTGATTCCTGAGCCATCAGTGGTAATTAATGCAGGAAAATGGTGATTAGTACTAATGGTAACACCACATGATTCAGAGACATGCAGATTAGCTGATAATGGTGAATTGCTTCATTGCAGCTAATCAAAGTGTTAATCATTCTGGATTCATTTATTTCTTTTAATCTTGATAATTTTGATAGAAGGAAGGGCAGTATGCATCAGAATCACGTGTTGTTTAAGATTAAGTTATAAAGTAAGAAGAGAAGAGGTTTCTTTATTTGGGTAACTCAACAGAGATGAAACCAGCTTGAATTAATTGTAATACAATGCAAAGACAGGGGAACATATGATGACTGGTATCCTTACAATTTTTATTTGCAGAGTAACACTTGTTTAAACACCAGTGGTCCTTCATTTTAGCAATTGAAATTAGACTGCTATTTGTATGGTAAGTGCAACTAATGCAGAGTAAAATGTAGTGGTCTTAGATTTTTTTTTAAGACATTTGTCAGTGAATAATTACAGCAGTAGGAATTCCTTGAACAGATCTAATATCCTGTGGAAAATGTGAGTACTGGTTATTAGTAACTTGATATATGAAACCAGTTTTGATAAAACCCATAATGACTTTTTGATGAATGGAATTGATTTAGATGAAATATCTAGACAATTTATGTGATCTGCTCAACATTATCCAAAGAGAAATATTTCTATAGTTTGCATTAAAATAGCTAAAAATGCTTAACATCTTGACTATCATTGAGGTAATGTAGAAAAGTTTTAAATTACGCAATTTTAAGCCTCCTTTTTACTTTAGATCTGTAAGATTATTCAACCATTATTCCAGAGGAAACTTCAGTGCTGTACATGGATTTAAAGAGATAAAAAAAAATACACATTATCTAGCCACTGCAAAAGTAATTAGTCCATGGAATATGTTAATCTTAACTACAGAAAAATAATAAGCAGACTAAATTTAGGTATAGTTCAATTTTCTGAATACAACTTAATTGTATTTAGTATCAAATTAAAATTTGTATCTATAATGATACAAATGTCAGGTATATATTTTACATCTAGATATCTGAACTCATTCAATAAAATGTTTATACAAGATGCTAGGTATGAGTGAATCGCATTGTTTGTATTTTTAAGATGAAAAACAATTAGTCAAGTGTTTAATTTATGACTGGATGTTATACTGTAATCAGTAACAATTTCCAAGAAACAAGGGCACATCTTTTATTGCCTTATGAAAATATAAAAGAATATAATTTGTAAAGGAATTAAAATATTAATTACCAAGTTTAATGCCCATTAATTTGGAGTCTTTTAGAAGTTTTAGAAAACAATGGTTCCAATGACAATATAAATAGGTTGCCATTATTTTCCATTGATGTGATTTCATTTCAGTTTTGAGCTAATTAAAGCAGACTGGCCAGAAGTTCTGAGGGAATTGTTGCCAGTTCAGCATATGTGGCACCAGTTCTGGATTCACGACGTGGCTGCTCAGCAGCATTAAGTGATTTGAGTTCATGCTGTGCTTTTGTTAAAGGACAAGTTTAAAGCAGGCCTAAAGGCAAAAAAAAACAAGAGGACTATCTGCAACACTGCTGATTCTAGTTTGGGAATGTGCTCAGACTGTCACAAGAGTATCTGATAAGAGGGAATAGGATAAAATAGATACTAGTCAGCTTTTCTACTTGGGGGGGTGGCCTATACTGATACATAAGCAGGCTCTGGTAAGACCAGGAGGCCTTTAGGAATCCTATTTACTTAAGTGTGGTTGTACAACATCATGACATCACTGCACATGCTGCTTCCACAGCTAGGGATATTGATCAACTGCCACACTTATGAAAGCTGTCTGTCCAAAGCTTCCCATTGAATCTCTTACTTCCTGGGTGCTACTAATGCGATTCAGCAGTTTAATTCATATAGACAGTGGGGCCCATCAAGCAAAGGGTTATGTCTGGGAGTACCCTGGAAAGGCTGATAGATTCAGGAATGGACTGATATGGTACTTAAGGATAACAGCCAAAGGGCTCAGCGGGATCAAGAAGGAGAAGAGTCAGGGTTACCTGTACTGAAACCACTTTGAAGTTTATTATCAGGTTAAGAGATATGAGTTTCCAGAGTCAAATTTTTTTCCTGCTCACATTTCTTTGGACATAATCTTTACTAATAAGAATGCCTGTAACAATGATTTGAATGTTGGCCATCTATTTTTAAATGGTATATTGTAGTTTTGAAATTCTAGAAAATGGAACCTGACAAAGTGATTTGATGGTGAATATCTTTCTCCACAAGTAGCTATTGATTCTGTCGCAAGCACGGAGAAATTATAGCTCTCAGTGAGCAAGTTACTTGTGGTACATTAATGAACAGTCTGAGAAAGGGCTTGCTTACAGTTGTACAATCTGTTGAATTTTCAAAGCGTCTTAGAGAAAAGAAGGAAATCAGAATCTACAGGACAAAGAGAAAAAGGGAACATCTCTACCTGATAGATACATAACATATTGTGGTCATACAGGTCATGATCATCAATTTGATTGTGGACTAATTGAAAATCTGTTTTATTATGAAGTACAGATGTCTCCTGGTTATCATAGGATGACACACTTACTATGTTTCAACTCCCCAAGATAAAATTAAAATTTTTGAAGGTGGATAAGCTTTCCAAGAAAGTCTAAAGAAGGTTGGTATATCTGAATAAGATCCATAGATAGAGCCAATAACAATGAGCAAACCAATAATGGTCTTGTATTTCAGTGATAATGACACTTGCTTCTGCAGCTTCATTAGCTTGCACTATTATAAATGGAATTGCTGCTTCACACCTATTGGTTGGACTACCCAACACATACATATATGGTATCTCTTTATTCTTGTATACATTGAACTGCACATTTCATATATGAGTTTCTTCTGTGAAATATGTATTCATTTTCATATCGTAAAACAGAAGCCAAAACAGTTTTCTCTTTGAAACCAGCTATATGCTATGCAAAATCCAAGATGATATTAATTCAGATATTTCCAAACATTGTTCTGGTGTATTCTTGATTTATATAAAATAAAATTTAGTTAAGAAGTGCCTACTTACTTTCCTTGCTAGGTAGGAAATGTCTAATTCTAGATTCCTATCAGAAGCTTGAGTTTGTAGAAACTTGAAATTCATATACGCGAGACAATATGAATGATTTTCTGAAAACTCTAACTTCGGAAAACAACAAAGATCCATTTTCTACATGTTTGCAGGGGGCTTGGCCCCCTGCACCCCAAACCCTCTACACATTAAGGTCTATATTAGAACATCAAAGTTTCAAAACTTCAAATGTCCTAATATTGACCCCTATTCAGCGAAAGCTAAAAACATCGAAAATACAGAACAGCAAATTTTTTCCTAGGGAAAAAAATTCGCTGTTCCAAGACACATACACACAACACAAGCACACCAAACAAACAGCAATCCACACACATACACCTAAAATCTTACACCTAACCCTACACTAAACTATACACACATCACTAACTATCCACTTACCTTAACCCAAACCCTAACTCTAAGGTCCATCACTATCGCACACTCACCTCACCCACGCCCTAACCCTAACTCATCTACCCCTCCCTATTCTCACATCCACACAATCGCACACTTACCTGACCTGCACCCTAACTCACCTAACCCGTCCTAACCCTCACGTCCACACAATCGCACACATACCTAACCCGCACCCTAACCCTAATTCACCTAACCTGCCCTAACCCTCACGTCCACACAATCGCACACATACCTGACCTGCACCCTAACCCTAACTAACCTAACCTGCACTCAATCGCACACTTAGCTGAACCTGATCCGTAACTTTCTACCACAGCACTGAAAATACCAAAGCAACAGAAACGGATAACCAAAATCTTTTCCTAGGAAAAAATTTGGTTTTCTGTTGCTTCGATATTTTCAGCTTTTCGCTGAGTAGGGGTCGATATTAGAACATTCGAAGTTTTGAAACTTCGATGTCTAATATAGACCCACACATTATATATACCAACTCCGAGATTGCACTACAGTGGGGAAAAATAGAAATTCCCCGATTCTCACTGTATCATAATCTCCATTCCAAAGCTCCAAGTTTTCAAAAAAAGGTCATATGGTTTCTATTTTGAGTTTCTGAAAACTCAAGCTTCTAATAGGGACCCCTAATTCTATATCGTGTGTTAGAGCATTGGTGCTCATAGAAACAGGAAGGGAAGCTATACTGTGCCTTTGCCAGATTTCTCTTAAGTCCGTATGAATGCCAACTTCGGTCTCATCTGAAAAGAGGGCACCGGCCTAGTCAGACTAACCCTATCAACAATAAATTAAATAAATAAAAATAAAAAAATCTTATAAGCTAATCACTAAATCCTCAAGTATACTTAGTGTAATTCAAACTGTCAGTGAAAAGAAAAAGCTAATAGTAGCTGACTACAAACTAGATTGCATTATTCTGAAAATAAAAAATCACAGTCCTCAAGTTATGAATTCCCCTTACCTAAAGTATTTATAGTAGTATTCTGTTGTTTTGCAAGATCAGTCATCATCTCATGAATTATCAGTTCTGCTGCACTCATCCAAGCCAATATCTACCTGACTCCACACAAGCTTGCTTCTATGGGGAACTAACATCACCTAACTATATATTGCTGCCATACCTCTCAACTGTCCAGATTGTTCTCTCATATTTTTGACATGTTTCTCATAAAATTGTGGTTTTCTGGCAAATCAATGATAAATCATTGATGACTGAAGTCAGAAAATAATGGCAGACATTTTAGTTTCTGACTTCATATCCATCAGAATGTAAAACCTATTAGTCTATCAACTTTCTGAGTTTGTAAGAGCAATATTTAAAAAGTGTCCCTATTTTTTGGGGCATTTGTCCCCTCATTATTTATGGCTTTGTCCAGATTTCTTGCTCTAAGAGTTTGAGAGGTATGATTGCTACAGTTTATGAATTCTGATATCTCTCAACATGGCCAAAACAAATGGCTGCAGTTTGCAACTTATATTATCTCTACATTTTCAAGTACTGATTGTTTTTCATTTATGGACTATATAGAAATAGAATTGTCTTCATTTCAGCTCTGTCATGCTGAAGAATTTATGGCACACCAACGTATGTGAGCAATTTTAAATTTTGCCTTTTTTTTCTACAATTTTTGGAGAACAAATATATATAAGTACTGTATAATAGCCTTCTACAACTGATACTGCATAAAAATTTTTTTTGAAAACATGCCTCTCAGCTCTTGGAACAAGAAATCTGGACAAAGTCTAAAAATAATGATGGGACAAAAGACCAAGAAATAGGGATACATTTTAAATATTGCTCTTATAAACTTAGAAAGTTTCTGGAATAACAGGATTTGTGTTAGTATGCATTTTGTGAATGGTATAAAGTCAGAAACTCATATGCATGTCATTATTTAGTGACTTCAGTTTTCAGTGATTTACCAGAAAAGCACAAATTTTATGAGGGACAGACCAAAACTATGAAGCAAAAATCTGGATGTTATGTGAAAATCTGGAGAGTTGAGAGGTATGAATTTGAAAACATTATACAGCTATTCAGAAATATGATGCAGTGCACAAACCTGTTTCTAGCAGGACTGCTCAGTGCATTCTGCTGTAGTGATTTAAAGACCATGATAGTGCTACAGCATTATGAAAGCATAGCATGTAGCACTACAGCAGTCTCCTGCATATTACTGTATGCACCAGTCTAGGGGTGATGGCACAGCTAGTGTAAATTAGCCACATACTCTGGTCTGGAGATGTACATATTGATTGAAATAGGACAGTATAGTGATTCAAAGACAAGCTCTTTGTTCAGTTTTAGAGTAAAGCAATAACAAAGTACATCATCTTTTTACTGTGTACAGTTATTGCTGTCTGTGGAAAGAGCAGGAGATTATTGCTGGGTTGTGTGCATATGTCTGAGTGTGTGTGTGTGTGTGTGTGTGTGTGTGTGTGTGTGTGTGTGTGTGTGTGTGTGTGTGTGAGAGAGAGAGTGTGTGTGTGTGTGTGTGTGTGTGTGTGTGTGTGTGTGTGTGTGTGTGTGTGTGTGTGTGTGTGTGCGTGTGTGTGTATGTGTACTGTGTGAATGTCTGTGTGAATGTGTGTGTGCATGTGTGCTTGTGTGTAAGAGAGAGAGAGAGAGACTTTGTTGATGTTTGTGTGAATGTGTGTGTGTGTGTGTGTGTGTGTGTGTGTGTGTGTGTGTGTGTGTGTGTGTGTGTGTGTGTGTGCGTATGTGGAGGGGTTTGTGTGTGTGTTGGTGCCTGTGCTGGTGAAGCACTAAATGCAGTTCCAATTTTGATCTTGATAGTTTGTGTAATTAATGTTTTATTTTTCATTTCTGATTTTATTTTTGTTTGAGACTCTAAAGTCTGATTTCTTCTTGCTGGATTTGTGAACAGACCTGGATTATGGTCACATGGAGCCCTAGGTAGGGTAATGGACTGTGGCCTCCACCACAGCCATACCAATATCTCATTACTTAGTTGTTCAAACCTGTCAGTGTGCATGCTATTTTTTTCACACTTACAATAATCTCAGATTTGTATTTAATTTAAACCTTTTTTTATATTTTATAGCAAAAACACTATCAGACATTTGTTAAATAAAACCAAACAGTCTCAAACAGAAAACTGACTTAGCATAAGCAACAGTGAACCTCTATTTCCATGACACTTACATTTATTGAAAATAAACCTGGCTATCTATTAGACAACAACAGAAGTGCTGAGATTCATAGTTAAATAATGGTAACCATTTGAAATGTTGGGACCTGCAATATGAAGACTGAATGGCTGAAAGAACAGATTTATATCTAGGAAGTCCAAGATGCCATTTTTCAGAATATTCCCTTTATTCCAAGTTATGGTGATCTTGTAGTTGGTATATATAAGTTCAGGGGGTATAGGGAGTGCAGGAGTGCTTACCGCCCCCCTGCAAAAATATATTATTAAAGTCATTCTGGTCCATTGGTTTATCTGCAATTGCAAAAGCAAGGCATAATAAGCAGTACTGGAGCCTATCTACTCCTGTTAATCTGCTCCTGGAGGCTGTCTGTGTCTGTATGGTATAATGACATCTTAGAATCTGTAAAAGAAAATCCTCCTGAAATATAACATCACTTAAATGTGATTAAGCACATATTTTTATGCATTGTTTTAAAACTTTTTGGACAAAACAAGAAATTTTATATGATGGCATATTGATTTTTGTATACAACTGCTGTACAAAAACAAACAGTTATAACCTTGATTGGATGAAAAAAGAAACATACAACATTTTTTTTGCAAAGAGCAAGCCCCACTGTACAACCTATGTGGAGCAAAGTCCCACACACCCCTCAAACGTACATATAATAACTCCATGGCTGTATAAAGACAAAGAAGAAAGACAGGAAGACATCACTACAAGGAAGGGATAGCTGTCAGAGCACATTTAGAAACTGCAACAGCACTGATTTCTAATTGAAAACAATGATCAAAGAGTTTGGTTTCACAGAGCTGAACTCAGCCAGTTGACACCCCATCTAGTGCAAGCTTGATGTCTCATCCTTCAAGTGTTACTGGATTCCAGTTCTGTTTCCGTAACCTCCAGCCAATCTGTATAAAAGCTCTGAAAGTTGTCCCACCAGTTAGCATTACTGCAACAGTGAGCTAATCAGGAACATAGTAAAGTTGTGTAAGAACTTACAGTAACAGTAGATGCTCAAATAGATCACTGTTACAGTATATCCACCCTCCTTAACTCCTTGTTCCTTTTTTACTCTAGACCAATGTAGAACTTTTTCCATCTACTCCCCATCTCTTTTCTCTGAGACTATCCTCTTAGGATGTCAACCTCACTTTTTTTTCCTGGAGCATGAAAGCTCTGAGGATTTTTGCACCCATACAGTTCACAAGTACTAGCAAGTAGTCTTATGCGTAGGTCAAAGGTCAGAGTCAGACGGACAGTGCAAAAAGAAGGTCACCTAAGCTTGATCGACTGGCCTGACGTATGCTGTCCTTGGCTGTAGAAATCTCATCAGTTAGTGTTATTATAACTGTGATCTATTTGAACATCTACTGTAATGGTAAGTTCTAACACAACTGTACTTTCCCCAAATTTGATCTGAGTAACATTGCCTTGTTTAGGATTGTGCTGCAACTTTAAGCATTTATGGTCTGGAATTTAATATTTGACAAATTTTGTGATAATTGTCATTTCCGTGCTCTGCAAGAGCTTTATAAAAAAGAAGTAACAGACCTAGTGTATCTGATTAAAATGATTTTCATTGCCTACTGTTTCTCTATAACTGCCTACAAATATGCTCTGAGGGGATAAAAAAACAATAAACTACATATATTTTTTCTTAAACTTGAATTAAAAAATATTAACAGACAGCATATAATTTACTTGACCTACAAGCAGGCAAAATTTTAAATTCAGCAAAATTAGCAAAATGACTTTATTTGGTGAAACAATGTAAAGAAAAAACATTTTCTGAGTTGTTCCTGATGTGTCAAATGTTCAGTACAGCTTTTTAACTTTTCAAGCTGAAGCAAACAAGTGCAGCTCCCTGGAGTACTTCTTAAAAGACAACAGGAAAGTACAGCTAATCTCAGTGTGTAGCAGATAGTAAAATTAAAATGCCAGCTTTGCTACTTATCAAAATTATTAGGTCTTTAAAGTTGGAAGATACTGAAATAATGTCAGACTTTAGTGCATTGGTGTAGTTACTGTTAAAGCAAACCAAATACACTACAACATTTTTAACTTTTTGGCATTATAGCATAAAACCATGAAATGAAACTGTTCCCAAAATGGAGACCTGTGGAACTCCTCTCTAAAATCACAAAATGCTCAGATGTGGTTCCAAATTGTGTCTGATTGTAGATTGTCCATACTGTAATCGATTTGCAATTCATCTTATAACAAATGGATTCAGGTAATATTTTTGAACAGCCATTATAATGTGATCATTTGGGACCATTTTAAATGCCTTTGTCAAATCGAGGAATAGGATGTCATCAATAATTCCTTTGTCAAATATATGCACAGCATCAAAGTAACATAATGCCAGCTTGGCAATATACAAATGATCTTGTATGAAACAATATTGGTTTATACTGTGATGCAGAAAATGTGAAGTCTGCATGCATTATAACACTACAGTCTCAAAGCATTTATCAATAACGCTATTAAGGTTTATGGGACTAAAATGATCAGCTGTACTAGTCTTTCTACCCTTATGTATTTATAGCTTATGTACAGGCTTGTTTCTATAGAGCAGGAACATAATCATTGTCCAGTAATTCTTGGAAGTGCTGAAATAAATGAACAAAAATTAATTTCTATTTGACTAAGACAATATCCATTAAGGTTGTCTGGCCCTAGGTTTTCTGGCCCTGCTGTTGAATACTTAATTGTAGGTCCTCTTTAACCCACTCCACTTGTATTTGAGGACAAATATTACCTTCTGTAACACAATCTATGGCAGATATTGGCAGGACTAACAATATTCCTTGAAGAGCTTTTAGCAAATGGTTTAATCACATTTTTTTTAGTCCTTGACTATATTGCTTCTATCTTTTAATGGCAGAGTAGTTGAAGTAATTCCTGTGCAATCATTAGTATTTTTATAGAAGGACTAATTACCTTTATGCATACCTTCCTTTCACCTGCCTGAAGTTAGTTTTTAATTTATGGGCACTCTTCTTATATCTCTTAATATGTATTTCAGATGAGCATGATTTCATTTCAAACAATAAAGATTTATTTTTTCTAGAAGGATATAACAAATGACTGTTCCACTAAGGAGACCTCTTGGATAAGAAGGTGTCTTAATTTGTTTAATTTTCCACAGGGCTTCCACCTGTTATGTCACTTTTTCAGTCCAAACATTTCAATTTCTCTTGTAATGAACTTTAATTAGCCTCAAAAATCATCCACCAAAAGTTAAGTCTTAGACTATTAATCCAACATTTATTTGATAACAGACTGCACAATTGTGTGAATTCCTTTGTGCAGAGCCAGCCCTAATGCCTTGTATTTTAACAGATGTTGTAGTGAAAAACATTAAGTAAATTACCTAATCTTGAGGGAAATAATATATGCTGGTTTAAACATAAGGTGTTTGTAGTGTTAAGAATAACAGAATCACTTTTATTTTCTAAGGTAAAAGTATCCCAACATATTTCTCGAACATTCAGATCAACAATAAACATAGTCGTTTTGGGAGTCACATTTGAGAATTCAGTAACAAATGTAACTTTTTCAACTCCTATTAAGGGTCTTGCTTCTAAAAAAAACTCCACAAGTTGTGAATTTAAACCCTTTAGTAAAAGGCTAACAACAATAATTTCAGAAAAGCTGCTGCTAAAGAGTTTAACTGAATAAAATCTCTGTCTCATATAAACACTCCACCTCCTGACCTACAAAGTTATGATAAAGCTCACAACCTTGTATATTAATAGGGAGTAGTTCGTCATTATACCGGTCTTCATTGATGATACGTACATCGATGATTTCTTTAGCAAACAAGGCTTCTAGAGCACCAGCATATTTATTTAAGCTCATAGCATCACAGAGGCTAAGCTTAAGTAAACATGCTTCTCTCGTGGGTCTTGAATAATCACCTCTAAAAATTGTTTCACTAACTTCATAATTTATTTAACATTTGTTGACCAGAAAAGTTCGACCAGGAAAGAGACTATTTTCAGCAGAGGCCTGGAGAGAAATGCTCCAATTGCATGCTTTAGAATGTTGGAGGAAACCCATGCAAATGCAGGAAGAACATGCAGACACCGTACAGAAGGCACCCCAGCCAATAATCAAACTAGAGAAGCTCTTGCTGGGAGGCGACAGCATTACTGCTGCACCACTGCACCACCCATTCATAGGTTTTAATCCAATGACCCTATTTCCAGTATGATGATATTTATCCTTGACAAAGTAACTACTGTTGCATATCAAGTATTTCCAGACCATGATGTGGTTATTACTTGTATAACCAAATGCCTCCTAATATAGTATTCACTTTGCTATCCATAACTGGGAGAAGGTAGGATACCAACAAAAGTTTCGCTAGTGCCAGTTTTATCACAGATTCATGCTATTGTATATCCATCCTGCAATATTAGATCAGCTGATGTTCTCTGAATGTTATTATAACCACTAAATATTAAGATATCAAAAAATTCTGATTTCTACTGAGAAGTTTTGAGATACTGGATTTTATACCTCCCAACCAATGACTACACAATGAACACAGAAATATGTTTGTGTAGAAATGTTTCAAACCCTTTAGCACTGAATGGCCAGTAACTAAAACATGAGGTTGGCTGGATGCAGTAGTTGTATGACTATCTACTTGCTATTATGTGTTAATTCCTGCCTCACAAACTTCACCATCTTTCTGGCTGAATATTTTCTCCTGCTTGACATATATTCAGCCTCTAAGTTAGATCCCCTAGAGCAGAGAGTGTCTGCTTCTGCTTCGCTCCCAAGTGTCCTTTGTTGTCACTTCCTTTTCCTTTGCTCTCTATTCTGTTTACATATGTCATTAACTCATACTTCACTGTTTTCTTGTATATCATCAAATTCAGAATTATCCATGGGTCATGAATAGTTTGAGCTACTAAACTGACTGCCTTTTCAATTAGACAAGTTTTAGTTTGTTGTTGCCTATCTATTTTGAGTATTTGTCTCCCCTCTACTAAAGATGGACTCCCTTGACAAAAGTCATTTAAAGGACAACTGTTATCACATATTAAACCAGTTTTCACTTGTCCTGTCACACCATTTTAGCCTGAATAAAATCTTTTATGCAAATGGCCTCTGCCTGGAAAACAATGCAGGCACAATCATGCTTCATTCCAGTGAAGTGTAAACCCACCTACATACCCTGTTCTGTAATAAAATGCTGAATTCATGCAACTTCTTACCATTTTTTAGAAAATACTGAAATACTGCATGACCCTTCTCTGCATGAAAAGGATAATGCCTCATTTGTTAACATTTTACAAATATTACATTTTTAAAGGAACCCCTTTCTGAAAGGTCACTCATACAATAATTATCGAGCTGTTCCATCATAAATTTAACAAAACTTAATTTGTATTATTGTTCCTTCCTGCTAGTATAGTTCTCTTCTGGATATTATGCATCAGTCTAGTCCCACTAGTACTCACTAGTCATGCCTGTCATGCAAAGATGCACTTTGCACATCTTTTTGTCTTTGCTTTGATATGGAAATGTATGGCCACTCATAACTCATGACCACTTACTCCTAACCTGAGATTTGAATGATCCAGGGAGCAACAGCAAAATCCTACCCACCAAATGCTTCTGATGTCTTCCTCAGCCACCAGAATACAAATAAATAGGATCAGTTTAAGATACATACAGTTTCCCACTGTCCCTAGGAAGACAACATCACTTTTGTAGTGTTTTTCTGAAGTCTCTGCAGTTAGATGGCAAGATTAAAATAAAATAGAAACACAAGTCACAACAGTGAGTAAGAACTCCACAGTCTCAAAGCACTGAACAAGTTGCAATATTCACACAATAGTGATGTGAAACAGATTGACAAATTAGTGTTTTATTAAGAGTAAGTGGCATGAGAAAAGTTAGTTACACAGAAAGATTTGTAAAGCTGAACGTATATACTGTGAGAACTATAGTAATTATTTTATTAATGAGGTGCTAGCTGGTACACTAGGTATACGTTTTAAGGAATACCTTATAACTTAATGATGCCAAAGTTAGAGGAAGATGAGGCTCAATTTTTATAGGTTAGGTAGCGAAAGATGTGATAAAGATGCTGATATATAATCAATCAACATGGAAGTCTCTAGGAGCAGATGGTATTTCTGTGGAAGTTTGGAAGTTAGAAGAGAAAAAAGTGATAAGGATTTGGAAAATTAACAGTATTTTAAAAAGGAGGAAGTGCCTGCATCTTGACTAAAGTTGTGGTAGCTATATTACCCAAAGACGGTAAAGAGCCCTTAAATCCAACTTCGTATAGAACCATTTCAGTTTCAAATCATGGTTATAAAGTGTTTAAGTGTTATGCCTATACTAGCTGAGAGAATGTCAAAGCTGTAGCCAACATTGACTGATGTGGATCAGCTGGGATTTTGAGGAGGGGAAGCAAACATTTTGCAGTATTAATAAAACAATGATGACCCAGAGGAAAGTTGGCTTTAAGAAAACACTGCTATTGTTGATGCGTTTTGATGTAGCAAAAGCAATTGATAGAGTCAGATGCAAGTTTATGAGTAGAGAAATGCTAACATTTACATTCTCTGATAAAATAACAGAGTTAATTAGGAGGATATATGAAGAGACAGCTGCAACAACTACAGTGGGAGGGTTCATATCCAACAAACTGGCTTTAAACGGAGTAATAAGGCAGGGTGTATCATATTTCCCCTTTGATATTTGTTTAATATTTAGAGCTATTGGCAAAGAAAATAAGGGACTCACAAACTCAAGAATTGAACTGGTATGGTAATCAAGAAAAGCTAGATTTATTTGCAGATGATATTATTTTGTACTTGAAAAATCCAGAAAAGGACATTTTGATATTGTGGAATATTTTGAGACCGTTTCAAGTCTTTTCAGGATATAAACTTAATGAAGATAAAACAAAGCTATAGCAGTAAACTGTGGATCCACACATGAATTGTTTCATCAATACCCATATTTACAGGGACATGATAAGATGGAGTATGTAAGTGTATGGATTAAAAAGGATTATGTTACAGCAGCTAAGGATATTTGTAAAGAGACTAAACAAATGAACAAATGTACCAAAATTGAGTAGCTGGAAATTGGAAGCTTTTATTATGGATATGTATATTAAGATACAAGCAGTGAAGATGTCTTTAGTCCCTCTAATTTTATTCACGGGTCAGATATATTTTTATCAGCCTGAGACATTGTGATAAGTAGTAAAGAGTTTAAGGAATTTGTTTGGGAAGTAAAGAGGACAAGAGTTAAGTAGTACAAGTTGATTCTCCTGATAGAACAAGGTAGTTTACATTACCTGATTTTGAAGGGATACATCTGAGTGACGTGTGTGTGTGTGTGTGTGTGTGTGTGTGTGTGTGTGTGTGTGTGTCTGCGTGCATATACCTCTCAACCTCTTAGTGTAAGGCCCCCCCATTATGTCAGGCTTTGTCCAAATTTCTATGGCCCAAAAATAGGGACACATTTTAAGTATTGCTCTTATAAACTTAGAAAGTTTATAGGATTTGTGTTAGCACGCATTTTGTGGAGGATATGAAGTCAGAAACTCAAATGCATGTCATTATTTAGTGACTTTAATCCTTAGATCATGCCAGTGATTTGACAAAAAAACACAATTTTTATTAGGAACACACCAAAAATATGAGTCAAAAACCTGGATATTCTATGAAAATCTGTACAGTTGATGATATATATATATATATATATATATATATATAGAGAGAGAGAGAGAGAGAGATCTCTCTCTCAATACATATACGTATTTGTACACATATATATGGGTCTACTTCAAGCCATCGAAGACCAAATCATTGAGAAGAAAGCATTGAAACCTCAGTTCAACGAACAACCAGGTAAGTGAATGCATTCCCAGGGTAAGTAACTACAACTAACAAAAATGAAACCATACCATCCCCACTCCCCACTAACTAAATATACCAACTCTGAGATCATGCTACAGATGGGAAAAGGGCAAAGTCTATCTTGTTGGTGAACAGGTTACTTACCATGAGAATGGATTTGCCAATCCAGTCGTTCGCTGAAGTGAGGTTTTGATTCTTTCTTCTCGACGATTTGGTCTTCGATATTGTGGAGCTTTTGATGTTTTCAGGTAGACCTGTTTTTATTTATATATATGTTTTTATTTATTTATATATATATATATATATATATATATATATCTATAAAGAGAGAGAGAGGGATCTACTTCAAAACACTGAACTGTCATAACATTGAAACTCAAGACACTGAGAACATAGCATCGAAAACCAAAAACACTGAAAACCCAAAACAACAAAAACTCAGAGCACTGAAACTTTGCATCATGAGATTGAAAACTACAGTGCACATGTAAATAACTTCCGCTCCACCTATAACAACACCAAACTAACAAACACACTTTGCTCCCCCCACACCCCCCAGTAAATTAAATATACCAACTCCAAGATCGTACTACAGTGAACAAAAGTTAATTTCCTAACCTCACTGTATCACGATCACCATACAGGATGTAAACATAATATCTAAATCACTTACCTGTATGGCCTAAAAACACACATAGATTAGTGAAATAAACACTTTCTCCCCTACTCACTTCTCCCAACACTTCTCAGAACAGTAACTTAACATCCATGAAAGCAGCGCATCCATATGTTTACATTCTGTATGGTGATCATGTTACAGTGGGGTTAGGAAATTAAATGTTTTCCACTCTAGTGTGATCTTGGAGTTGGTTTATTTAATTTACGGGGGTGTGGGGGTACATGGGGAGTGCAGGGGGGCTTGCCCCATGCAGAAACATAGTAAAAAGTGTGTTAATTCATTTTGTGGTGTTATAGGTGGAGGGGATGTTATTTACATGTGCATTGTAGTTTTCTATGTTATGATGCATATTTTCATTGTTCTGAGTTTTTGTTGTTTTGGGTTTTCGATGTTATGGTCTCAGTGTTTTAAGTTTCAAAGTTATGACAATTCAGACCCATATATATATAGAGAGAGAGAGAGATTATACATAGCACAAGCAGAGCATCATAAATTAAAGTGGTAGGGATGACGATGATGTAACTGGGGGAAGTTCAAGAAAAAAGGAGAGAATAGCATTTTGGATGCAGGCCCTTTATAACAACAACCATACCTATACTATACATAAAGTGTTCTAAGAACTAAGCCAACACAGAAATGGGGAAGAGAGATTTTGGCAGTAGAGATGACTGCAGGTATAAGTATACAAAATGGGCAATAGGTACAGGAGTTTACTGGAGAAAATTAGCAGAGGAACAAGGTGCTGGGAGCAAATAACTAGAGAAGGAAAATTAATAGTGTGGGATTAGGACAAACAGACGTTGGAATTGCAGGTTAGTGATTGTATTCCCTACCAATGATTGATATCAGAGTATGGCCAAAGAGAAATAGATAATGGTATACTAAGCAAAAGACCAAGCCTGAAAGAATTTGTAGTTGTGTCTAGAACAAAAGCCACTATTAAAAAAGGAATCATTAGTAAGGCATATAAAGTGCTGCATATTAACAACAGGAATCAATCAGAGGAGTTTAGAAATAAATGTAAAAGAGATTGGAGAAGACATTTCCAAATGAACAATGGAAAGACATCTTTATGGCTCCCAAGAATACAGCAAAGTTTGGACAGTTTAGGATTTTTGCCTGAAAATATTTGATTAGGTATTTTTATATACCAAGCAGACCCCAGAGAATTTTTTTCTCAGGTAGACAGCAAATGATGAAGGTGTGATGACAAAGACATAGGTAATTGGGGACATTTTTTTTTTTGAGAGTATAAAGAGTTGTCAGATTTTAAAACCTCACTAAAGAATACTCTGTCAAAAATGTTGGTGAAACAAATTGTTGTAACTATGGAAACAATTCTTTTGAGCTGGACACAGAATGTGACTTGCCTGGACATTGTAAGTCCTTACTAAGTTTAAAGCTATTGGCTGCCAAAAAGCAATTACTAGAAAATGGAAATTAAAAGCTATACCAACTGTGACTGAAGTATTAAACAGAGCAAAAAAGATAAAAGAGCAGGAGGTGTGATCTTTAGCAAAGTGGTAGAGCAAATTATATAGGGATAAATTATATTTCTGGAATCGGTACATACAGAAAATTGTTCAGAAGGGTTTATATCAGTCCATCGAAATGGCTGAATATCGAATTCCAGATGTTCGAACTGTAAAGTTCAAACATTGGTAATTGCGAAACCGAGGCCCACTGAATTATTTCCCAGGGAAAGAATTCAGTGGGCCGTTTCTGTGGCTTTGCCAGTATCAGGACTGTGGTGGGAAGTTACGGGTCGGGTTCAGGTAAGTGTGCGATTGTGTGGATGTTAGGGTTAGGGCGCGGGTTAGGTGAGTTAAGGTTAGGGCGCGGGTGAGGTGGGTGTGCGATAGTGAAAGATTTTAGGGTTAGGGCGGGATAGGTCAGTTAGGGTTAGGGTGCAGGTCAGATGAGTGTGCGATAGTGACGAACCTTAGGGTTAGGATTTGGGTTAAGGTAAGTGGATAGGAAGTACTGTATGTACAGTTTAGTGTAGGGTTAGATGTAGGATTTTGAGTGTATGTGTGTGGATTGATGTTGTTTTGGTGTGTTTGTGTTGCATGTGTGTTTCTTGGAACAGCAATTTTTTTCCCTGGGAAAAAAATCGCTGTTTTAAGACTTCGATGTTTTTGCAGTTCATGGTTTGAAGTTCGAACACATGGTGTTTGAACTTCCGACGTTTCAATGAACTGTTATAGACCCATTCAGAAGGAGGAGTAACTTTTAAGGGATGGCAGGAACTGAACAATTTATGTAATGCTGGAGTGAATTCTAATTGTTAAAAAATGTATAGTACATGAATACAATGAGAAATATCACTATGGTTTGTTTTCATTTAATGTAGTTATACCCATGCCACTGTTGCAACTGTGATTTAATAAATATGCTTTGCAAAGCACATGAAGCATCGATTTAAAGGCAGAAACAGATATATTTAATAGAAACCTTCAAAATATTTTGGAATTCAAGGTGGTATCTTATGGAATCCATTGCCATTATCAGTGAGACAGGCTACAAATTCAGGAAACTTTAATACTTCATTGGACTTGTGAATTGAAAGTAGGATACATGACTCTGACTTCTCATGGATGTAGAATTGCTGATGACCTTTAAAGGTCATTACACTGTCAGTACAATGCACTGTAAACCTTCAATAGCATTTCATGCATTTATATAAGAATTGGCTTAATAACAAACATTTAATTTTAACCACGTAATTTATGTAACCAAAATACTTCTGATCATTCTAACAAATGTAACATACCATTTTCCTTCTAATGAATTTTTATACATTCCAGACCTTCTAAACTAATGCTGTCAAATGAAACCTGATTAAACATGGCTACCTACTGCTTTATCATTACAGCCATACTCTATGTCTCTGAAATGCTCTGAGATTCTAAACTTTAGCATTCTTGAGATGATCCTTATATGTATTTTATTAATCAATGGCATAACAAACCCCTAAAAGACGGACCTAAACCTTCAGCAGCAAATAAACAAAACTCACTGTAGAAATAGGTTTCTAAATCGGTGTATTCCTAGCCTATGGAATAAGCTATCATTATTGGTCTAACAAAGTAGTAATCTGACTACCTTTCAAGCCCGTATTGATGATTGGATGGGTAATCTCAAATTCATACAAGGGTTGTCATCTAAAGTCCTGTTCAATTTTGGAGTTGAGTACTATTAAGTGATTGAAAATGTAGGCACAAACTTGTAAGTGTTTCTGCTTAAAGGTGTGTATGAGTGTGCATCCTATGTGGTCTTTGGGATTGCATGCCTAGAATTGTTCCTGCATTCCTGCGTTACTCTTAGATGACTGTTTAAGGGCATGAACCACACAAGGCATAATATGAGTGATTAACTCTGTGATCTTAATAGCAATGTTGTTTATGCAAATACTGCAGTTCCAACATTTAAACATTTTACTAAGCAGAATGAGAATGGTTTCAGAGGATGAAAAACTGCTATCTATTTTTTCAAGACATCTAGCCTTTTTCTAAGGTACTCCTGGCTTTAGTTCTATTTCTCAGACTTTCACATCCTTCTTTAACATATGCCAGTGTTTATGAATGATGTTACTAGCTTTATTAGCCTTGTCATTAAATTCATTATTGAAAGTTACCTAACCATGTTCCTTGCAGCTATATATTAACTCAGATTTCATTTCCTCCCTTTCTAAACTGGCATCTCAGTCAAAGTCCTAATCAAGTACAACTATATAATGCAGCCTTATCTTCTGAACACACATTAATCAAGTAGGCATACAGATGTACTTTCTATAGTATCTTACCAACTGAGAAGGAGGAGTCATGGAAGGGAGCTTCTTTGAATTGTCACTTTAAGCAGGAACATACATGGATTTTGAAATATAATTAACAAAGGTCTTACTGCCTTTACACTCAAGAATAAATTAAAACATTTATACATGGATTCACTTTATATGCTCAAAATCCTGAAATATCGAATTTCAGAATCTCGAGCACATAAAGTGGAAAGGCTAAAACATCAAACACCCAGAAGCGTGAAATTCAAAATTGCGACTTCTATACTACACACACACCACACACATACACACACCTTCCTCCCCACAAACAAACACACAACCCAATCCTATGTACAAGCAGGGGAGGGGCTGCACCCCCCTCACCCCCCTACTTAAATATATACTCCAAAGTCGCACTACCTACACAAACACACAAAACACCACTACACAAGCTACATTCCCCTTGCAGACACACACACCACAGTAACAAAAGACACTAACACACACTACAGCACCTATCCAAAACCCATAAAACATAAACACTTACCTGAATCCATGAACACAGCGCAACACCAGAACCGCTAATTCAACTTCTCCGAAATGCATTCGATGTTTTAGTCTTTCCACTTTATGGGCTCGAGATTCTGAAATTCAATATTTCAGGATTTCGAGTATATATATATATATATATATATATATATATATATATATATATATATGGGTCTAGGACTATTCACTAAAAGCACATTTCAGTGAAAGTCAAATGACTGCACAAATCACTGAAAGCTCAATTCACTGAAAACTCAATTCACTGAAACACATTTCACTGAATGTTATATATGGCCTTTTCCCCACTGCTGTGTGACCCTGGAGATAGTATATATAGTAAGGGGGAGTGGGGAGCACCGCCCCCCACACTGGATGGATATATATTAAGTTCAGAAAAGTGTAATTTATTGGAATTGTAAGTATCCATGTATATAGCTCAAAATATTTAAAATAGGTGTGGGGCTATGCCCCCCACATCCCCCGATGTGGGGGGTGGTGCCCCCCACACCCCCCTTACTCTATATACTAACTACAGGGGTGCACAACAGTGGGGAAAAGGCCATATATAACGTTCAGTGAAATGTGTTTCAGTGAATTGTGTTTTCAGTGAACTGAGCTTTCAGTGAATTGTGGACAGTGAAATGTGGTTTCAGTGAAATGTGGTTTCAGTGAATAGTCCTAGACCCATATATATATATATATATATATATATATATATCGGTCAGAAAAAATGTCACCGTTCCCAAAACACACAGGTATACGAATATCCCAATGTGGAAGGTGCAAATCCACCTCAAAACTCCACAATAGCTGTAAGAATTCGTAAAGTCAGATAGGTATAAAATATAACAGACTTTATTAATAAAACGTAAGCGCTTTCGCGGATATTGATTCTGCTTCCTCAGACGTGACGTCTGAGGAAGCGGAATCAGTATCCGAGAAAGTGCTTACGTTTTAGTAATAAAGTCTTTCATATTTTATACCTATCTGACTTTACGAATTCTTACAGCTATTGTGGAGTTTTGAGGTGGATTTGCTCCTTCCACATTGGGATATTTGTATATATATATATATATATATATATATATATATATATATATATATATATATATATATATATATATATATTGCCTTTGTGTCAAATTTAGAATTATAAAGGAAACCAGAAGTGTTATAATTTAACCATTTAAACAAAACCGTGAAAATAATCCCCAGGATTATTTAACTACAGAAACGACTATCAATTAAACAAATTGCTGTCTGGATAATTATTACTTTCATTCTTGTTAGAGTGAGTGAGTAATTTATGTGATTGTACAGATTGAGGACATATGGGGAAGCCTAATAAATATCATGTAAAGGTGTTATCTCTTTGTGTCATATTAAATTATACTCAAAGTACTTGCTTTATATACTACAAGGAATGCCTGACTCACAGGCCCACAGACATCTTCTGCCCCTCTTTAGGCATAACTTTCATCTGTACCTTGTAGTTAGTTCTTCTTCTCCTTTCAGCTTTTTATGTTGGGGGTCACCACAGCAGAACAAAGGTGTACAGAATGATTGGCAGTGGAGTTCTTTTGCGGTGTTGAGTTGCTAGCCCAGCACCCAACCTTTCATAGAAGGCACACACTCACATCTGGGGCTAATCCACCTGCAGCATGTCTTTTGGATGTGGGAAGAAACCCATGTGACCGCAGGGAGGACATGCAGACTCCACATAGAAGGCACCCCAGTTGAGAATCAAACTGGAGAACGTCTTGCTGTGAGGCAGCAACACTAACCGCTGCACCAGAACAGCCACCAAATGTGGCTTGTAGTTAGTTATAACATAGAAAATGAGAATTTATAGTCTGCTATCATGCAGACTCCCTCCCCCACTTTGATAAACAGTGTGCACGTGGGCATGAAATTCATAAAAACATATATACTACTAAGTTTCCTGTTTGTACCAGAATAGATTGTTTTCATATATACTATTTATCCCATCTTATAACCAAGTTAATATTGGTTCATCAGTTGTTACTAGGCAATAGGCTGTCTACTCATTTGAAGCCTAGTCGCCGCAGTCCCACTAGTACACTAAAGTAGTTACTCCACTTGCCCATAGAAGATAGAGAGAAAGAGAAAGACAACTAGGTCTGGGGTCAGTGTGTGTTTTCCCATTCACCTCTGTAGGTTATATCTGGCAATAATGATGGAAGTGCTTTGCTTTACATAAAGTGTGAGTCTGTTCCACAGATGGAATTCTATGGTAGAGATCTCTGTCACACCAACAATTTTATTTATGTTGTGATATAGAATTAGGTCTCTTGATCTTGTATTTGTGTAGCTACCAGTCTTGAGGATATGTAATAGATCAAGCAGGATTGGGTCATTTACAGCATTTTTAGACAAGGCATAGACTACAGTGTAGGGGTGTTTGGTTAGGTGCTTAGACAGGAGCCTACTAAAGGGCAGGTTGTATTCTATTATGCACCCACCCTCCCTGTTCTTGTTTTGGTGTTAGTGCTGGTGGCTCTGGAATTGCTCGCCCCTCCTGTAAGTCTGTATTTGAACAATCCTCCTGAGTCCATCTCATTTGCTCACTTAACCGAGTACAGTGAGATCATATTCTGAGTCTAGTGCTCACTCTACTTAGTACAGAGAGAAGATTTCAGAAGGCCAACCCAATTAGTTTCTTCCTTCTGCTCTTCTTGCACTTTACTAAAAAAAAAAAAAAAAAATTGCACTTTATTCATCTGCTTTTACTGTATGTGTGTTTCCTCCTACTTTATTTTGCTTTTGCCTCTTCTTAAAAGTACTCAGTTTTATTTATTCTGCTGCATTTATTACGGCTTGGTAGTAGCCTGATTAAATTGCAACTGTTATTCTAAGTCTTTTGGTTTAAGCACTTGGGCTTCATACCAGTTGTTTTACATTAAGAAGGTTTGCGGTCTGCACTGTTGAGGCAGGACAGGTACCTTACATCCTTCTAAGTTGGGAATTGCTAATTGAAGGCTCAGTGTCTGCTATTCTAAAAGTGTATTAGTTCTGGTTTAAGCACTTCGGTTTCAGGCCAGTTATTCTACATTAAGAAGGTTTGTGGTCTGCACTCTTGTGGGAGGAGAGGCTGGATTCTGCCCTTCTGAGCTGGGAATTTCTGGTCACAGGCTTATTGTGCCTGCTTATTTGAACTGTTTCTTTCTGAAATTGGTGTGCCTTGTTGCTGTAGCATAGGACCAGATTCAGGCCTGCTGAATCTAGCTTTGTTTGTATAACTTGAGCACTGATCCAGGCCATCTTTTTTTTGGAGAAGGTCCCCCTGCACCCTAGTAGCTGGTGTGTGCAGTTAGAACTTGTCTGATTGAAGACTGCTGGAACAGGGCTCAGGTTTGAGCTTTTTTCTGGTTAATTGGGTAACTTGTTTAAATCAGTTTGTTTTCTATTGCTTTATATATATATATATATATATATATATATATATATATATATATATATATATATTGCACTTTATTCATCTGCTTTTACTGTATTTGTGTTTCTTCCTATTTTATTACTAGGGGCATTGACTACAACTCTGAACTGAGATATATAACAATAAGTATCCTTTTCTGTGCATTTAAAGTGTTTTTTTTATTGTATCTGCTTTATTTTCTGAAAAAAAATAAAAAAATATATACTTGCGTCTCTGCCTTTCTAATCTAGTATAGTCCAGTTTTCAGGTTAGTGCTGAATTCAGGGCTGTGTTACAAATCTCTGTGTTTGCCCATACCTTACTTGGATAGAAGAAAGTTTCTCTGTTCACCTGTGAGAGAGGGGAGCTTTGAGCAGCCTATCTGTCCCTAGAGGAATGGTTTCAGCCCAGAAATTAGTAGTTTATTGGCCATTTTGGGCTAATTTCTATCTCTTTCATTTCCCTGCTATAAAAAACGTATTTGCCCAATTTTGCTCGCCGGGCAGTGCTGGTTAGCTAGGGTATAACTATTCCTGGCTCCACAAAGCCTCCTCTTCAGTTTTTCCCTTGGAACTAGACATACTTTCAACTTAAGCACTCACGCCATTCATTTCTCAGCCCGGCACTTGCTCAAAACTCATAGCAAACACTTATAAACCCTAGCACTAGACCCCCCCTTATACTGTACAGAAGGACAAGGCTCACTATTCAACCTTGCCAGCCATTCAGTAAAACTATAACATATGTTCACTGTATCTATCCAGGCATGTCCAAAGGGCAGTTTCAGGTGTACTCTCCAGTCCAGCTGGTGAATCTGGGCATTTTGGGCAGTGTTACAACTGTCTCATGTACACAGACAACCCTCTCCTCCTACAACCAAACACTAATACATGTGAGAGATGCAATTATGCAGCCAGACTGGAGGCTAAGCTCTTCCAATCCAAGACTGGATCAGACAGTCAAGAGGAGAAGGGAAATACTGGCATCACACCACCAGTCTCACATAGATCCATTAAACCAGCACTGGCAAAAAACACACATAAATACACAAAAACATACTCAGAGGCTCTAAATAAAAATCTGCAAAAGCAACAGAGACCTCCAAAGCAGACATCCAAGCAACCTCCACCCCACAACACAAACCATGAAACACTTACTTCACAAAACCAGTGTGCCACGCAATCACAGCCCTTAAGGCAAAATAACATACCCAACATGCTAGTAATAGGTGACTCTATAGGCAGGCACAATGACGTCCCACTCACTAGGCTGAATAAGGAGAAGGTTACTGTTAGCTGCCTGTCAGGTGCCAGGATCCACCACATAACACAACCATTCAGGTCACTCCAGAACAAGTACAAATGTGACTCTGTCATTGTCCATGTTGGTGTGAATGACCTGAGCTGTACCTCCCTGAACTACATGAAAAGAGACATGGAAGAACTCTCTGATCATGTAGCCCAGGCCGGTATGACCCTGACCCTGAGTAGCATCCTGCCCTCACCAAGAATGATACCACGGTATAAAGAAAAAATTATCAATTTCAACAATTTAATGTCAGGTATGACATCAGAGAAGTGAATACCAAATGCAAGTGGTCCCAGAACACAGCCATGAGGTACACCACCTGTGACGAGTCTTTTGGAAGATAGTGTGGTAGCAACTTAAATAGTTATCAGTAAGCCAGTTGGCAATCCAAAGGGATTACACTGGGATTTATATTGAGTACAACACATTTGTTGATGATACCAGAATAGGGTATAATCTCTAAGGTCTTGGCTAAACTAAGACCGTGTTCATGGAGTTACCCTCATCCAGTTCTTCTGCAACTCTTTCTAAGATGTCTTCTAGGTTTAATTGGCATGATCTCCCTTTTAGAAAACTAAATTGCTTTGATATAATGACTGTATATTCTTTATGCCCTTGCTGATGTAGTCCGTGGTGACACCTTCCATAAACTTACAAATAATGCTAGTGAAGCTGATAGTTCAATAGTTGTAAGGTCTGTGGTAGCCAGTAGGACCTCTCTTATGGACAGGCACAACCACTACAGCTTTTCTTCAGGCTTTTGGAATGTATTCAGTGGAAAAGCTACAGCTGAACAGTTTAAGGAGGAAGTCAAATGGGGGGGGGTACACTTCTCAGGAAACAGCCCGGTATGCTGTTTGGGCACACAGAGCTAGTGTTTTTGGTCCTGATGAGTGTTTTTAGTATCAGTTCAGAGGTCATTTCTGAGAGAGGAGGTAGTGACTGGATATTTTATAATGGGAAATTTGGAGGTGATTGGGAGAAGTTTGAGCTGAATTTATCTGCTAGGATTTTGCCTATATCCTTAGTGTTTGAATTGGTAATGCCTTTAGGGGCAAACTTAATCACAATGGTGGGTGTAGGGTGTTATATCAGAGGTTCATTACATAATTAAAGAATGCCTTGTTATCCTTTACGTGTGTAGCAATGTTTAGTTCATAATTAGCTTTAAAAGATTTGGTGTTACTCTTCTGTTCTTTATTAACTATTTGAAGTAGATTTTAGCATAAGATTTTGTTCTTTTCTTTAGGGCTGTGAGCTTTTTCCTTTTGTCATAAAATTTGCTTATGGTTGTTTCTAAACTTAATATATTATATGAGTTGAACAGGACTAGAAGCCTATTTGCTAAAGTTGAAATGGGAGTCTAAACTTTGAGTCTAAGCAGTAGCACTTGCTATACAGTCATCAATTGGTGAGAGACTATTGAACTGTCTCACATCTGCAGCAAGTGCAAAGAAGTTGGCCTTATAAAAGTCTGTAATGATGACTGGCTTAGACAGTGACCTGGTCTAGAGCTGTATGGTAAATATTACAGCATGGTTATCTGATTCGACCCATTTTAATTTCCCCAAGTATTTTGGTTTTCTAATACCATGACTGGAATGGACCCCAATGCCTAAGGCAAAGTTTGATTAAAGTTTGTGAAATCATTATTGTTTCAATCTTTTATGTCAGCCAAAAGTACTTTTTGCAGCACTTGCAATGAGCCCAGAAATTACTCCTTCTGCAATTCAAATGGAGTTACATGTATCAGTAGCATAATTAAATATGATTGTAAATTATTTTTTTATTAGACCCATTCCTCCTACTACTATTGGAACTGTCTGGGTATCCTTCTTCACTACTGACCTCATTTCTGCCAGCAAATCCTGGTATCTTATAACTTTTTGTTTCTCTGTACATGAGACACTGTAATCATTGAGTGTAACAGTTTCAGTGTTCAATGCTACATTTGTCTTCTTTTCATGGACTACTTTATTGGTTTTCTTGCATCTATTTTTGAACTGTTGGTAATGGGTGATGCTATGTGATATAATCTTCATCATTTTCTATAATGCTTTGTGGCTTATGTTTCCAATGCTTCTTATCTGCTTCAATATTTTAATGCTTGCACAATCCCCAATGCAACAGTCTTGGCACATTATTATGCCTTTCAGTATACCGGCCCTCTGCCATTGGTGTATCACACACAGCAACAAGATGTGCAACTGTCTCCAGTTCTGTTTTACAGAACCTGCACTTGTCTATTTTGCTGACATGTTCAATGGACTTTCTAAACCAATGTGTATGCAGTCTACTAGCCTGGGCTGCCAATATTAACCTTTAACCGACAGGATTTTTCAGTTTTAAACCATCTAAAAAAAGTTTATGCCTTTTCCACATATCTTCCCTTCTAATCTGTTCCTGCTGCTCATATTCTTTCTTTTTTTTGGCACATTCAGTTGTTGCCTGATTTTTATCTACTTCTGGTCTGACTTCCATTCCTGCTTGACACTGATATGATTTTGCTAAACTAAGCAGAGAAGTCATCTAGACTTGATCTCTTTATGTTTTAAAACTTTTACTATGTTTGGATCTGGTGAGGTTAGCAGATATGTATGCAGTCATATGACTGCAAATTTATTCATGTAATCATTTTTGAGGAATATATAATCTTGGTATACACTGATTTATATATTACTTGATAAACATGAAGCATTCTTCTTGTCTTCCTGTCCAACTGATACAATACCTTTTGGAGCCAGTCAGTCACCCCAAAACTGTAAGTCAGAACAGGAAGAGCAAACTGGTTTATATCTTGGACTTTGTTCCTAGATGTCAGGGCTGTTTTCAGTATTCATTTTAGTCTACTGAAATATTCCTTAGTGAGTTTTGTTCACATTTGTTCATGTTTTATTGCTGACCTTCATGAATTCCCAAATATTTATGCACGCGTCCTTTATATCACACTCCTGTCCCAGACTGATATTCTCTTAGTGCTTCAGCTTTCCTTCTTTAAATGTTGCTTTTGCACAGTTAGCAAGATCAAATGGCATTCTTGTATCATCTGAGAAAGATTTGACCACTTCCAGTTATGCTTTCATATCCTCAGCTGATGAGCTATACAGTTTTAAATCCTCCACAAAAAGAAGATGAGAAGTCTTTATACTTTGTTGCTTTCTGGGTGCCAAATTGTAACCATGACCTAATCTGTTAAGAGTCACCCTGGAATATCATCCTTTGTATTTTTATCACTGAGATAATTTATCCTTTATCATTGCTTAGCTGAAAAGTGGTTTGTCGCTGTTACGTGGTCACTGTAATGTGATTAATGTAGGGGCATCTTGCACATCTGTAAGCATGTCAAATGATTTTTGTAATCTATCCATGCCATACTTAGATTCTTCCCCTTTTTTACAATTCTCAATTATGACTTTATTTAACAACAAATTATCCTTTGTTCCATATGACTTTCTTTTTTTTTTATCCTTTTGTTCTATTGCGATGATTGAGTTTTCTTCTAAATAACAATAAACTCTGTGGGCATCACTTCCAGTATATAGTTTATACATCGTCAGAAGGCAAGTCATTGGTCTATAGCTTCTAGGATAGCTTGCAGGTTAACTCTTAAGTAGGAGTACTGTTTTTCCTGTTCTTAATCCAGTTAGTGTCTGTACAGGATGGGCATATAAGTACTTCTTATTTAGGGCTAAATCTTCATGTAAGGATGTTAGGTACTGTATCTGGGCCTGGGGTTCTTCAATTAATAGCTTTTTTTAATAATTTTGTTTGTTTTTCTCTTGCTGTTAATTTGTGCCATTTCACATCCTGTACATTTTAACTTCTTAGTGTTTCTTTTACTTCTTCTATCCATTCAGCATCTTTGCTATGTTCCATAGGGTCTTCATAGATATTTTTCCAAAATGTGTCTATTTCTTCTTTTTTGATGATGCTTCTGTTCTTTCTGCTTTTTTTTTCCCAGTTCTCTGTAAAACTTTTTTGGGTCATAAATTAATTGCCTATTTTGTACTTTCCCTTTATGTTTATTTGTGTATCTTCTAAATTGTTCTGCCCGTCCTGATATCTTTAGTTTGTTATTTACAGTAGTGTATGATAGATTCTGGTCTGTTTTGTTACTGCTCACTGCTTTTAACACTTCTATCTTTCTAAGTATTTTGTTGATCTTTTCCCTCTTCTGTACTCTGTTTACAGTGATATTTCTTATCTTAATTACTTTATAGTTTTCTCAATTCAATGCTTCCATGACGGCATTTGATTTCTTCTCTTCTTTCTCTTATTGCTGTGTATTTTTGTGGTAATAATTTTTCTGTTATTAATTTAGCTGCACACTAATATATCTTACTTGCTTCTGATATATCACATGAATTTCTGTTAATAGTGCTGATTATTGTGTTCATTTGTTTTATCGAACTTCTACCATTTTGGGTCTTATTGACTTTCTGTAATCTATTTGTTTAATCAATCTAAATATGTCTATCTCTATTAAAATCAAACAACTTTTCTCTTAGATAATTTTCTTCTGAACTGCGGGCACATTCTTTGTTCTCTATTTCCTGTGGGCATTTTACAGTAAGTTCCAAAACATCTTTGCCTGACATATTCTCTTCATTCTGTCCTGCATCATCCATTACTTTTTCATATGGGAACTCAGTGACCGATCATTCCACAATATTGATTACATCAGAGTTTCCTACTCCTTACCTTGCTGTGCAACACCAGCTAAATTTTTGTACTGACTTCATATTGACAGCTCCAGAGTATCTTCATGTGGCACTTGATCAGATGCTTCCTGTTCCACCTGTTTCTCTGTAATTTAGAGACTCGTTCTTCCATTATGCTGTGACATTACCAGGGATGGATTTTCTACTGTAAATCCTTCACTTCACAGGTAATCCATAACTTTGCTTTCTTTTTCTTTAAGTTCTCCATTACTATCCTGTTTTCTACTTTCCCCCTTTTTTTTCTGTTTTTTGTATTGTGAAGTTTTACATATTCGGATGCCTTTGCCTGTATTTATCTTCAAATATCTTTGGTGCTGCTTTTTTTATTGATTAGCTTTGCTTTCTCCTTTGCATAAATATTTCATTATATTGAATCTCTATTTCTTTCCTATGTCCATATTTCTTCTTCAGATGTCTCCCACTACACCTGTTTTTCCTTACTTTGGGGACTTGTTGTTCCATCATGCTGTGACATAACCTGTGTTACACTTTTTACCCTAAAACCTTCACTTTGCAGGTATTCCATACCTTTAGCATCTATTTCTTTAAATTCTCCATTACTAATCTTCTGTTCTATGTTCTCCCTTTGTGATCTTATTTTTTTGTGTTGCAAAATTGTCTATATCTGGATGCCTTTGCTTGTATTTCTCTTCAAATGCCTTTGAAGTTGCTTTCTGTGTATTGATATGTTTGGCTTTTCCTTTGCATAAATATTGCACCATATAAGATCTCCCTTTCTTTCCCATACCTATGTTTCTTTTTTTATACCCTTCAAAAATCTCTAGGTTTTCTTCTGAATATTTTCACATTCTCTGTCGCTTCTTTTTCCAAACATTCCAAAGTTTCTTGGCCTATATAATGTTTTTCATGGATCTATTTTATTAATGTACACAAATTTGCATTTGAAGCTTTTGACAGTTTTTCTTGTGCAAGTATTTTTCATTCCTCCAATTACTCTCTTAATTTTTTTGAATATGTTGTGCCTGGAAATTCTGGGCCTCTTGCATAATAGTAACGATTTATAATTTCTTCCTTATCCTCAATAGTCATCTTTATGCCTATTTTTTGGTCTGGTAATTTTTGTGGTTTTATGGACTACTACTTCCTTCCACAACAGGGGATCCATCCTCCCCTTAAGCCTGGCCTAACCCCAATGTAGGAATGTTTCCATGTCTTGAGGATTCTTCACTGCCATTTTTTTTCAGTCCTGGCACCAGTGCGGATTCCAGGATTAGGCACTTTTTTATTCTGGGGCTTGTTCACGCAACTGTCTAACCTTTTTCTGTTCGTGATATATGCTATAGATAATACAGTCTATATATTAGTGTTGATGTTGGTGAGATTTTGTAAAAACAGGGTCATGAAGGTACTCACCAAGACTCGAGGAAGAATTCAGTTCCAGTAATACTACTCTCCTTTGCTTGCTGATTTTATCATCTCCCCATTTGGACCCCTGACCACCAGTGTTTTCAAAATTGACAGGAAGCATACAGTAGCTGTATTGATGGTGAAATAATGACTGCATCTCTGTCTCTAGTGGGGATCAAGGGAGTTTGCGCTCCCCATCAGTTACGACACAAGACCAAGTCCTAAAAGTTCTATCAGAAGCTAAAAATACTGCATCAACAGGTCCTGACAATATCTAAACATCCAAAAGTGTTACCAAAATAAACCAAGAACCAAAAAAAATGTAATGCTGACAGCTGACACAGGACCATTGAAGTTTTAATTAAAAAAAAAACGTTTTATTGAGCGCTTTCATCCTTTTAAATCCAGGACGTCTTCAGGATAAAATACTACAACCAAGATATCCCTTATTTACCTAACACACTAAATATTTTAATTAACAAGACTGTTATCACATCACTATTTTAAAGGCACAGTGTACTTTTAAAATATACCTAATCATTTGTAAATAAAGCCTTACCAAGGTAATTAATAAACATTTTTTAAAAATATATACATTTTAAAAGCAAATTTAAAAAACATATATTAAATTACACATAAAATAACATTAATACAAAACTCTATTCATGTAAAAGTGGATTTCATTCTTAAAAGTGATTGTATAAAACTATATTCATTTAAGCCTGGTTCTTTGAAAGCATGCAATCTTAACTGCCACTTAACCTCTTCTGCTGCTAATTTGGCATTAATATTGCCCCCTTTATGATTATATATTAATCTGTTCTACGATAGAAAACTGAAATCTTTTATAATTAGTACACATAACTGAATGCTTAAATGAAGCATTTTTGTCATTTTTCCCTATTTCATAATTGTGTTCATAAATTTGTCTCCAGAGACATCTCTCCATTTTGCCCACATAAAAACATAGGCAAGCAGAACACTTAAGATACTTTGAGTGACAATTCCCCTTACAAAATTGCAAGAAGGAGTGCAAATCATTCTCTAAAGTGAGATTTGTACTTTCAAGTATATAGGGGTTATTGTGCATAACTTCTACATTTGACAGTACCTCCTTTGAGTTTTTTTTGTAACCTTGTCTGCATTCAAACCATTCTTTTAAATTACTTCCTTTCTTAAACGTGAGTTTAGGTTCAGTCCCTAATATCTGAAAAATTTCAGGGTTGGCTCTTAATATATTCCAGTTCCTTCCAATAATATTAGTAATTTCATTAGTTTCAGGGAAATGTATTACCATAGCCCTTTCATATTTATTTCGACCTTTGTATTGTTTACCTAAATCTAAACCTATACCTAACAGGGGCTTATACTGTATGCCCCAATGAGACTGAATGTACTTCCTTATTTCCATAACCATTTGTGGGGGGTAACACCTTGATAGAAACATTTTCATCACCACATCCAATACCTTGGGGACATCTTCAAAATGGGAAGTCATTCAAGCTATATGGATACAATGACCCTTAATTACACTCTTCTTTTGACTAAGGGGGTGACAACTATTGAAGTCCAAGTAGCAGCTGCTATAGGTAGGTTTCCTATAGACTTAGAATTTAACCCATTTTTAGTATGCACAATAAAAGTGTCTAAATAATGTATTCCTTGTTTATCAAAGCTGTAGATGAATTTTAAAAATGCAGAAGTATGATTCAAATAATAGATAAACCTCAATATCATATCTGCAGGGCCTCCCCATAAAATAAATATATCATATAAAAATCTGAAATATAATTTAACATTACAAAAATACTCTGAATTGAGTATAAACCTAGTTTCCCAGTCCAACAAAACTAAATTGACATAGCTGGGGGTACATGAAGCCCCAATAGCTACCCCTTTATTTTGTTTAAAACGTTTCCCCTTCAAAAAAGATATAATTATTGTCCAATAATATGGATATAAGGTCCACCAACAAATTGACCATGTCACTTGAGAAGGATGTATACCTTGTAATACTATTATGAATAGATCCTAGTCCTTCTTCTTTAGGAATTACTGTGAATAGATCTATTACATCAATGGTCAAGAACATCAGTTGTTTTGACCATATTTCATGTTTTAACCTTACAAGAAAATCCCAGGAGCCTATTATTAACAACCGGCATACCCCAGGGTTCTGTCTTGGAGCCTCTGTTATTTGGGATATACTTTTCTGAGGTGCAGGCCAAAACCAGTGGGCTATGGCTGACCAAGTTTGCAGATGACTGCAAGATGGGTGCTGTCATTAATTCCCCTAGTGATGTGGACATCCTCCAAGAGGGTCTCACTCAGACAAATGACTGGTGCCAGAAACATGTCCTCAAGCTGAATAGCAAAAAATGCATCGTCATCCCCTTTGGAGAGTGACGTCCCCACAAATTATCACATTAATAACAACATCATAGACACACAGTCAGTCATAAGGGATTTGGGCACCCAGGTCGATAGCAACCTGACTTTTGACCACCATGTTGCTTCCGTTGTATGAAAAGCTTTCTACATGGCCCACCTCATAACTAAGGATATCTCATCCAGGAACAAGGAGGTCATAACATCCCTGTATTTTTCCCTTATAAGGCCCATTATTAAGTACAACACCCCTTTCCGCATGTACCTCACAAACACATGCAGCAGCTGGAGAGACCACAGAGGTTCCTCAGCAGGAGAATCCAGAGCCTCAAATATCTACCATACACAGATAAGCTAAAAGCCCTATCCGTCTACTCACTTTCATAAAAACTCCTCAGAGGTGACCTCTGTCTGGCATACAAGGTGATCATGGACCCCACCTTGATGAGACTGCTGCATATCCACAAGTCAAGCTCCACTTGAGTAACAACACATACGTGGCCCCAAACTGGTCTGTGACATCAACAGGACTTGTTGGTTGGACAGATTTAAGTTCCAGAGACTCCCACATCTATGGAATAGGCTCCCTCTCCACATCAAGCAGAGTACCTCTTTGCCCCTTTTTAAGCACAACTCAGAAAACTAGATGGGAAACAGAAAATATATCCCTGAGATTCCACCCATGTCCCTGCTGGACAGGGGCATTGGGTACTGATTTGTCTAAACATGGGCTAACTTCTTGGTTAGGCTTATAAGGGCCTCAGGGCCAATAGCCTAGTGACCTCCTATGAGCCTATGATACTATGATTAGTCAAGAATATCAATTCTTTTGACCATATTTCATGTTTCAACCTTCCAAGAAAATCCCAGGAGTCTATTATTAAATGGAGTACCTTATGATATACTGGTTTAAGCCATCAATCTATTACTACACATAAAGAGTATATTTTAGATCCTCTGGCTGCCATAATAGGTCTAAATGGGGGGGGGGGGGGTTCCACTTTTTGTGGATCTTGAGGATGCAAAATATTGTGGGGATAATAGGCTTTTCTACCTTTACAAAATTATAAATCTCCTCAGTGATTCTCTGGTTTTAAAAATATTCCTCAATATAAGACTCTTTGATAGGCAATATATTGACCTCATTCCTTGACACTTCAGAATAAGTTTCACTATCATGCAAAATTTATTCATTATTTCAGAATACGATGAGGCATCAAATAAAACTACTCCCCCCCCACCACCACCATTATCTGTTTTCATAATTTGGATAGAATCATCATCCTTTAAATTATAAAATAAATCCCTTTCTTCCTTACTAAGATTTGAATAATGGAACTCCTTCTTTGTGGGGCTGGCATATCATTTATATAAATCTTCCTCTACAGCTTTGCTAAATACATTTAAATGGGGTAGAGTGGGTCATAACAATATCCCTGGGTGCTTCTTAAATAGCATAAAGCAGAATTTAGCCACATTCCTAACAACACTGTTCAAACTCAGCCTCCATACAGGTTTTGTATCAAGTGAATGGAGAACAGCTACAGTCATTTCTCTGCATAAGGGAGGGCCTTCTGCAGACCTATAAGTCTGACCAGCCTCATATTAAAAGCCATGGAAAGATTTATCATGGAGCTTATCAATCATTTCCAAGGGAACCTCCAAACTCTGAACCCATCTCCGTTTGGATAAGTTAAGGGGAGGTCATGCTTACTCATCTTGGTGGATTTTTCTGAAAAGCTCACCAAAGCAATGGATGATGGCAGTACACACCACATACCTCGACCTTGTGAAAGCTTTCTACACAATTCCCCACTCAGATATAGAAGAAAAGCTAAATAAATTGGAAATAAACTCCTATGTCACCTGCTGTATTGCTAACTGGCTCACAGATAGGATACAGGAAATAAAAATAGTGGAAGTTACCTCCACAAAGAGAATAGTCACCAGTGGAGATCCCCAGTGTTCTGTGCTGGGACCTGTCCTGTTTGTCATCTACTTTTCTGAAGTGAAAGCCAATACCAAAGGGCTTTGGCTGTCTACAGATGATTGCAAGCTATGAGCAAAGCTATGACCAGTCATTGAAACCACAAATGCCATCAGAAATATTTGGTCTAGGGATCTAAACCTCTTATACAACAAAATGTGAATGGTTTGGAGGGACATGTGTATCTCAGCAAGAATACAGCTGCTATGGGACAGGACATCCAATCTACATAAAACAAACTTAATCCCTGTCTGTATTCAAGCGCAATTTGGATCTATGGATGGGAAACAGACTTCTCCCGGCACTACAAATAGACAGGGGCAGATCCTGAATGCTTCATCCCATGCATGGTCCATTCAAATGTTTATGGTATGATCACCGTTATTCTAAATAGGGCTAATATATAATTATCAACCATGGAATGGGTAAGGTCAATATCTAACCAAATGGGATAGGTTAATTTGAATACAAAAAGGGAAAATGGCTAGGTTTAAAATGGCCAACAAGGTCAGCTAGCCTAGTACTTATCTATGAACCTATAATGTTAAAGAAGCACTGTTCTCTTTATTGTTGACATGTAGACATGCCAGTTATTGGAGGTGTAGTTGAATGCCCATTGAATGATGGTGTTTGGCTCAGTGGAGAGGGCATCCAATTTATTAAGTTAGAATTCTTGATTTTTGGGTGTCATAGATGGGGTTCCATAGTTTTAAATATGATATGAGGTCTTGTTTCCCGATGCTAGGATAAGAAGGACTTTAAGATCATTGTTTTGCTCTATTAGTCTAGAGGTGATGGCATTTTGGATAAAGAAAAACATAAAACTACAGTTGTGACTGCTAGCTGTATCTGTGGGCCTAAATAAGTACTACACAGTACAACCTAGTAAGGAAGGATTGCTGTCATGACACTTGAACCAGGATTCAGTGGTAACTCACATATCCACATTTTTTAGACTCAGGAAGGCCTCAAGGGAAGGGATGATCTTATGAATGAGTCATATGGGGATTTTCAAAACCTCATGTTAGAGTTTCACTTTTCCCATATCAAACATGGCAGAGTCACAGCCACAGAAGGTTCTTTTCTACTTACCTTTGGAATAACTGATATGGTGGACAGCTAAGATGCACAAGCAACTCACTGAAGTAAAGGCGCAGTGGTGCAGAAGTTAATATTGTTGCCTAACAGAAAGAGGTTCTCCAAATCACTTCTTGGCTGGGGTGCCTTCTGTGCAGAGTCTGCACGTCCTCCCTGCATTTGCAGGGTTTCCTCCAGGTACTCTGGTTTTCTCCCACATTTGAAAGACATGCGTCTGGAGCATTTCTCCAAGGGCCTCTGCTGAAAATAGGCTCTGTCCTAGTCAAACTTTCCCGGTCAACAAATGATAAATAAAAGTAACAAAATCTGCAGTTTTGCCGATCTATAATGCTAAAGAAGAACCAAGAAGCAGAACTAAAATATGCTAAAAAGCTTTAAAAGGCTGTTGTATCAATTTTACACAGGCTGGTCAATAATGTTATTGTTTTTTATGTTACACCTTCTGTATCAGTGTTATTTGATCGCATCTAAGGACTGCTTATACTTGTGTAAGTACTGATCTAACAATTGCAGTAAGTGCCTGCAGTGGTGTAGGTTGCCTCTTTTGCAGGCTAGCTGCAACTGTGTGATAGAAATGCAGAATGGAATGTTTGAGTAAACTGTGTAGAGGTGCTAGGCAGTGCATGTGCTACTATTAACCTGGTGCAGTCCCCACAGATATGTGGGCAGTGGTACCTTGAGGTACAGGTGGTTTCAGTTACAGCCCTAATGTCCATGGGTAATATAAGTGTAGATGGACCTGTGTGAGTAAATCAGGTAGAGGCACTAAGCAATGTCCTATAGGAATGACGTGTGCCACTACTTACATGAGTAACCTCAGAGTGATACTCAGGCAGTCCTGAGTAGTTCAGCCCCCAAATTCAATCCACCACTAGATATGAGGGTTCTCTCAGCATTGTAACTAAGGGATAGTACAACTCCTCAGCAGGAGTGTACCTAGTGTGGGGTGACGCGGGCTGGTGCCCAAGGCACAAGGTGCTAGGAGGCGCAATCTGTAGTTGTTGTCAGAGAAACAGCATTCAGAAATGAATGCCGATACTGCAACTGGTGTCAGTGCTATAGCACTTAGTGGGTTGTATGATAAATGCAGCAAATGTCTTGCTACAGTGTTCATTTGTATTTTTAGCAAGTAATGAGCAACAGTTTAAAGCAGATTTTTTTTTGCTCCTCAACTTAAAAAATGTGAAGACTGCAAGACTAGGAGTCTGGGGAGGGAAAACTTTTTTTTTATTGTGAGTTAGTCAATTAAGCAATTATGCTTATGCTGTAGGGAGTCTGACAGTATACTCTATGTTAAGTGCAGATAGGGGGAAAAAGAATGGACCTGGTATAGAAGTGTCAGATCAGAAAATGCAAAAGAAACCTTTTTTTAATTCAAAAGGAGTTGAGGAGTATACATTGGGGAAGAATGGACCTAGGACCTAGTATAGAAGCACTAGAAAAATGGACTTTTTTTGTCTTCTTTGCTTAGAGGAGTTTAAGGGGGGCATATAATGGCACGGGGCATTAGATGAGCAAGCTATGACTCTAGTGCTCAATGTCTTTGAGTAGTAGCTGTGTGGGGGTGCACTCGTAGTGGTCGACCTATACCTAGCTATGTCCTGGGAGTTGGCTTTGGCATTGACAATCATGTCCCAGACTGTACAACATACCGTCATCGACATCCAATTGTGACCACTCACCACATTGATGTCCCACACTAGTTTCTACCACATCTGGCCCAGAAGCGCCTTGTCTGCATTAACCTTGTTTAGGATTCTCCAGTTATATATGCACAGGGCCTGCAGCAGCATCTTATTTTTCTGCAGGGTGAATGTTTTCAGGTGTTGCAATTCTTTTAGCACCATGATAGTTCAGATACACCTGTAGGTACATCTGTCCTCTGGGTATGCTGGACTGTCCACTGTCCATATCAGCTAACACCTGCCACCCCACTGCCTCTGGTACCTTTTTGGTGCACACAACCCTGGGCACTGCTAAGAAATAACTGTTCTAACACTATGCCTTACTGTGGCAGCTGTGAGCATCTCAGTTACATCTGCTCTGTCTTGCACCTGTGCCATTAGTACAGTGTATGACCATTGTACTTAAGTTGCTGTATCCCTGCTAACCTAACCTGCAGTCTGTATGCCTATGCAACATTTTAAAGTCAGTAACACAGATGGATTGTGACTCATCCTGCCACTCTGTTCCGTGTGTCATACTTGGATGCCCCTCCAACCTGCCCTACCTGTACCATGAGCCCTGAGTGGGTGCCTCCCCAGCAAAGGGATGTAACCTGTCCTGCCTGCTCCAGAGCCCTGTCTGATTGCTCTCAGGACATACCCTGCCTGTACTTTGTGCCCTGTCAGTTTCAGCCTCATACCTACATCCTGTCAGACTCAGTACAGTACAGTATTTGTATCATGTGTGACAATGCATGTGGCAACTGTGCATCCTTCAGCAGTAGCTTCTGTGGTGGTTTTGTGCATTATAAGTGTATAACTAAGCCTATCTGATATCACTCTCTCTGTATTTCAATATACTCAATTCCATGCACTTAAGCACCATGTTCAATAATAGCCTTGCATCAGGCTTTGTGCCCACTGAATGGCGGACAGCAACAGTTATCCCACTCCACAAAGGGGGAGCCACCACTGATCCCGAGAACTATAGACCTATTAGCCTGACAAGCCTGGTCTGCAAGGCCATGGAACGTATCATCATGGAACTCATAAACAAAGACATTGGTAACCTCCAAACTCTGGATCCCACCCAGTTCGGGTTTGTGATAGGCAGATCATGCCTCCTGAACCTGATCGACTTCTTTGAGGCAGTCACCAAAGCCGTAGATGAGGGTAAAGTGGATCACACAGCCTATCTTGATCTCGCAAAGGCTTTCGACACCATCCCCCATTCTGGAATTATAGCTAAACTCAATAAACTAGGCATAAATCCCTTCGTCACAAGATGGATTGCCAACTGGCTCACTGACAGAACCCACACTGTAAAAGTTGCAGACTCCAAATCTGACCTCAAACCAGTGACAAGTGGAGTACCACAGGGTTCCGTCCTGGGACTGCTCCTGTTTGGTATCTACTTCTCTGAAGTACAGGCTAACACAGAAGGCCTCTGGCTAATGAAGTTCGCAGATGACTGCAAACTAGGAGCCATAGTCAAGTCCCCAAATGATGTGAACATCCTACAGAAGGGCCTCTCTGAGACAGATGCCTGGTGTCAGAGCCATGGCCTCAAGCGCAATGCCAAAAACTGCAGTGTCATCCCCTTTGGTAAAAACTCTGTACCCATGAATTACCACATAGGCAGCAATCTACTTAACACCGAATGCATGATAAGAGACCTTCGGACCCAGGTGGACAGTAGTCTCTCCTTTGATAGTCACATCGCCACAGTAGTCAGGAAGTCCTTCTACGTGGTACACCTCATCATAAAAGGGTTCTCGTCCAGGAAAAAAAGAGGTCATCGTTACCCTCAACTCATCACTCATTAGACCCATTATAGAGTACAATGCCCCTTTTGGAATGTACCTCACAAGACATCTGCAGCAGCTGGAAAGGCCACAGAAGTACCTCACAAAGAGGATTACTGGACACAAACAAATGCCCTACACTGACCGCCTCCAAAAACTCCAGCTTTACTCCGTAGCATATCGCCTACTCAGAGGTGATCTCTGCCTAACATATAAAGCTATGTCAAACCCAGAGCTGTTGGACATGTTACACCTAAAGAAATCCCAGTCAATCCAAGCTACACCGTCTAAGGACCTAAACCTTGTCACCACAATAAACAGGACATGCTGGAGGGATAGATTCCTATCCCAGAGACTTCCCATACTCTGGAACAGGCTACCCATCTATGTCAAGCAAAGTTCTTCATTAGCACTCTTCAAGAAAAATCTTGATGAGTGGATGGGAAATAGGAAATACACCCTGGGGATCACTTCTGTGTCTCTGCTCGTCAGTGGCACAGGAAAATAACTTTCTTGGGTGGCGTAAGCCAGGGAACCTTGTTGGCTAGGCTTGCATAGGCCCTTGGGCCGATAGCCTAGTACCTACCTATGAACCTATGCTATGGGGCCTAGGCTAGTTCATGCACAAGCATTGTGATGAAATATGGGTGAATGCATGTGCAGTCCAGCCATGCTACTACACATCTGCATTGTGCTAATGAGCATCATCATTCTGATATCCAGTTGCCTGTTGTGGTCTTGCTGGGGCTTGGAGGTCATGCAGGGCATGTGTGATCCTGTGGAAGCTGATTGTTCAGCTGTCACCCTTCACCATGCTACTGACCATGTCCACTGTGCTGCTATAGATGGGCATAATGCCACTGTGCTGCACAATAGAGTACATAACTTGGTGGCTGCTGCATGTAGCAGTGTACACCCATGATTACTCCAGGACTTTACCTTTTAATTGGAAATATGCTCAACAGGGGCAGGCTCAGCAGGGCTTTCGGGGGGGGGGGGGGTGCAGTAGAAAATGCAACAATTTTTTTTTACATCAGCTGCACTCACAGCATACACAACATCTGCTGGGGGATTACAAATGTCTCCTGCATAACCTGCAGTAGTGATCTGAAGATGCGCCACCCGGATCTTCTCTTCCAAGTGATAAGATTTCTATTTTTGCTGAGTCACTGTACCATACGCCTGAGCTATATGTGTTGTCTACTGTAATGGGAATTAATTTCTTATTAACTTCTGTTTGGCAACAAGGAAGAACTTGCAGTGAACAGAATGGCCTACCTAAGGAGGCAGGCTAGACACTTCAGGCAGTGGGGTATGTGCACTTTATTGCTGCCATTACTGTATCTGTGTTGAACCTGTTTACCACAAAACTGAGCACTTTTTGTATTTTGCATTTTACTATTTAACTATTGTTCATTAGCTTTGTAGATTGCTAGTTTTTATTTGTATTTACTGCACTGCTGTCTTAAACTGTGACCGTTATGTCTGCATTTGCGTTATATGTATAACAGCTGTCATTAACCTGCTTACCACAACCCTGGCCATATTTTTGCATTTTAATTTTTCACCATTGCATAGTTGTGCATTGGATTTGCACATTACTTTTTTCATCCATTTACTGTACTGCTGTTCCACACTTTGCCAGTTCCGCTGCACTGATGTTCCTTGGTGTTATCCTTTGTTGTATAATAGTTGTTTCCTTGCCATTATTTTACTTTGTTTTGCAGACTGTTGCTCATCCTTCCAGGGCTTCTGTTAATAAAAGGTACCACATCTTACTGACAACTATATTTGTATCCCATTCTGTTCTCTTTTTCTCATTTGCTTTTAATTACAGTGCTTTGTTATTTTGTTTTTAATTCATTTACATTCACTTTTTGCTGCAGGATCAGCCATGGAGCAGTCAGAGGTGAGGCAGCATCTACTGTGCTGTGTACAGGCCACAATGCCAACTGCTGGGTCCCAGTGAGTAATTCCCCCGGCCTTTCTGCAGGATGATGAACATCACTCTGTAAAAGTGACCTAGATGGGTCACTGGTGACCTTCTTTTGCTGTTTCTCTGGTAAGCGGCACAAGTTCTTCACTGGAAAGTGGTGAGGAGAGGCCCACCTAGTTCACCTGGCATGAAGTTTGGCAGCTGGTGAGAACCGAGTAGGACCCATGTCTCAAAGCCCATATTGGCACCTTGGACTGTATCAACTCAGAAAAAAACGCAAAATATAAACTAATGAGTAAAAGTCGGCACACACGGAGCTGGAGAATAGCTGATGCAGGTAAAAAAGTTAAATTATATCACCAAGTAGATTTCAAGCAATAAGATTTATTCCACACAAAAATCCAGGTTATATGCACAAGCTTCCGTCCCTGCTCAGTCAGGAACTTCTTCAAAGTGATTTAGTTAGTCAGATACACTTACTTGAATGGCATATAATCAATCCTAAAAACACACCCCCACTTCTTATTTACATAAGTAATACGATATATCTTAATAAATGAATAACTACATGAATAAATATACTCTGTCTCATACATAAATACAATACAATGACTAAAAACACACTATTTAATGTTAATATAAAACATAAAACATATAAAACCACTTCTATGTAAAATTCATCTTTCCAGAGCTTTTAATTTTAAAAAACATGCAAGTGAAAAACTATCATTCAGTACTGACCATTGTAGGGAGTTCATCCTTAGTTGCCATGAAGCTTCTTGTTTTTCTAGTATTAATGCCCATGGTCCACCCCTTATATCTGGTGTGATTACCTCCAATATTCCAAATTTAAAACTATGGTCAGGGTAATGCAGATTATGCCTAGCTAAGGCATTTGCTTCCTTTTTGTTCCTTATATCTCTTACATGTTCATAAATTCTGCTTTTTAGTTTCTGCTCTGTTTTCCCTATATAAAAACATGGACATTTTGTGCAAACTGCGCAATATACCACTTTCTCTGTCATGCATGTACATCTACTGGTAATTTTTACTATGGTATTGTTAATGTTAAGCTGGTACTGCGGTGGTGGTGCTGCGGTAGCGTTGTCGCCTCACAGTTAGACGTTGCCCGTTTGATTCTCAGTTAGAGCGTCTTCTGTGTGTCGACATGCGTGAACGGGCATTCCTTCATGGAAGGTTGTGCGTTAGGCCCGGCAAGCCAGCACATAAAACTCTACTGCCAGTCATTAGCGGAGCGGAGTTCCGCTGTGGCGACCCCTAACTGGGAAAAGCCGAAAGAAACAAACAAATTGTTAATGTTAAGCTAACTACCCTCATGAATATAACAATAGTTACATGCATCACATTTTTTCATGTATCCATTTTGTGGATTCACTTGTGTATATTCTAAAAAGGTTTTCATAGTTCTACCCTTTTTATATACGATGGTAGGAGATTTGCCCACTATATTTCTGGTGTCTCTATTATTAGTTAATACCACTCAATTTTTAAACAACATGTCAGCTACAATCTTACTGCTTTTATTAAAAATTGTAATGAATGCACTGTTAAACTTCCTCTCCTCAGATATCTCAAAATTTTGACCGGTTTCTTGAACCTGGGGTTGCATAACAGTGTTATTCACAACCTCCTTATTATTCCCTCTTATTTCTTCTTGTTGTTTTTGGTATAATAAAGGCTTAAAGTGTCCCCTCTCTCTTTTATTTACCACTTCTAACATCACATCATTTATTAGTGAATTAGGGTATCCCCTCTTCTGGAACATGTCCTTAAGATGGTCACACTCATCCAAAAAACTTTCAGATTCAGATACCATCCATGCAGCCCTTACATATTGACCTTTTACTATGGCTTTCTTTTGTTTAAATGGATGTGAACTACTGAAATGTAAAAAGCTGTTTGAATATGTTGGTTTTCGGAAAATTTCAGATTTAAACACCTTAAATACTCTGTCTTTCATTAACCTCACATCTAGGTATGGTATTTCATCAACTCCAACAGTATGTGTGAATTTTAGAAAAGGGGTACACCCATTTAGATATGCTAGGAACTCAGGTATAATCTCTCCTGGCCCCTCCCAAAACATAAAAATGTCATCCAAAAATCTCATATAACATGTGCAGTGGGAGAAATAGTTTGAATTAAATATTTTTTTTTTCTCCCACTGCAACATTATGATGCTGGCATATGTCCCTCCAGAAGCTGAACCCATTGAGATGTTCTCTGTTTGCAAATAGTACTCCCTATCAAATAAAATAAAATTGTTATGCAAGACAATACTTAACAGGTGTTCAAATATTATTTACACCTTGGACTGTATCCTCATTTAGCTGGCAGAGTCATGTAGCTGGCCTGTCTTGATCACCAGGGCACCAGTGGCATAGCCTGCTCACAATGTCAACCACAGAGATGACTTATCACTTTGTGGGTTTCTTTCTGGATCAGCTTGGCAGGTCATCTTCTCCCCTTCCTATCCCCCATCATGGTGTTCCCCCTTTCTTGTGTGTCACTCCCCCTCCCCATTTGCAGTCTAGTCCTGCCCATCACCTGTTGTCCAAATGCATATCTCTGTTGTGTCCACCTCCTCTCTTGTATGGCAACTGTCATCCCCCGTCACTCTCTGAATGTCTTTAGGTTTGTGTGTCTCCCCTGCCTGTCATCCGTCTACTCTCTTTCTTACACACAACATCCCCATATTTTCTTCCCCTCTACCCTTATTCTAAAAAATAAATAAATCAAAAGGTACCTCTCCCACGAAAAGTATATCCTTCTTACTTTACCCCATAGCACTCTTCCTTTGCCATTGCGCTTCTGTGTATACCTACCTGTGTTTGCTCTTCCCCTTCTTGACTCTTATCCCTTTTTCTCCCTAACTGTAAATTATAACCAGTTGGAACTTTGCTGTGTAGCATTTGTATGAGTTACCAGCCGTGGCTGTTTTGAAGATATGCTGCATGTTAATGTACATGTGAATCCTCAGGTGATATGTGAACACTAGCACACTATCTGCATGCCAAAATCCAACAGTCATACATGTCCAATGACTCCTTTTTTGTGAATCTAAGGCTTCATTGCATAATACTGTCCCAGGTATATCCGCAATATGTCAGCACTTAAGTATACCAAGGCCGCATTGGGTCACATTGCATAACCACAGATGTGTTATTTATCACAGGGGATCACATTATGCTTCTTTCTAAATATCGCCCCAGTGTAATACAGAGTTTAAAAAAATGTTGTGGGATAAAAACTAGTAAATCTTTATCCAGGGTAAAAAAACTTATTAATGGCATCCCTCAGGTCTGTGTTGGAACCTACCCATTTTGGATTTTTATGGCAAGTTCCTCAGATTCAGATAAAACATTATATGTAAATATGTAGATGATTCAAAGGTTGCACCAATGGTAACGTGTATAAATGAATATTATAATTACAAGGATATTTGGATTATCTGTTTTTATGGTCTGTTTCCAATGGTGCAAAAGGTAATGTTAAAAAGACATAAGTGATGCATTTGGAGATGGTAACAACTGTTATCCATATGTTATAGATAATTGTCAAATTAGGTTTGGTTGACAGTGTACTTGACTCTGGTATAAAGACTGATAAAGATTTAAATTTTGAAAGGCATCTTTTACACTAAAAGATGTTATTATGAGCTCAAGAATATATTAAGAACCATAGTGAGCAGGAAGAAGGAAGTATTATTGCTGTATATATAGGACTATAATAAGACAATTTATGGAATACTGTGCTCCAGTCCGTATATATCTATATCTATATATATATATATATATATATATATATATATATATATATATATATATATATATATATATATATATATATATATATATATATATATATATATATATATATATATATATATATATATATATATATATATATATATATATATATATATATATATATATATATATATATATATGTATGTATATATATATATATATATATATATATATATATGTGTGTGTGTGTGTGCGTATGTATACATAAAATTTGTCTTGAAAGACTGGAAATATTTAACTAGACAAATTAAAGGATTAGAGGTATGAGATATAATGGGAGGCTAAAGGAATTCTCTCTGTCATCTGTTAAGTATAGGTTGGTGAGGGGTGAGTTAATTCTGTTTCATAAATGTGTTCTTAGTAAAAATTATGATGCAAATGATGGGATAATTAAAGGTAATCATCAGGTTGATACAATAATTTTTATGTTAGATTTGAGTTGTTAAAACTAAAATTTTACAAACGTCTTTTTATTTGAAGGCAAGTAAATTATAAAATATAATGCTTTTAAAAATGAAGAAAATTGATCAGATGCAATCTTTAAGAAAGAATTAGATGTTTGGGTGGGAGAAAGGGTATTTGTCTCAGGACGTAATTATGACAAGCTCTTTGAAGGTCATTTTTAGGCTATGAGTTTGTATACAAATTACATTGAACATTAAGAAGTCGTAAACATATAGTATGGCTTAGAATATACACTTAAGGTCACTTAAAATACTAGCCAGGTTTAGTTGTGTTATTTATGAAAAAGTTGAATATATATTTGCACATACACAAATTTGCTTAGATTTAGTTAGTTTTATACTCATATTGCCTGGCTGATAGCTTTATGCTGAATGGGAGACTGTCTACATCTTGTCTAGGAAACAAGTGCAGCAGTAGTTCCTTTTTAGTCATGTAATAAGCTTTTGTCTGAGTTTAGTGAAGCCTTTTCTTTGTCTAAGACACCATGACTTGTGGGCTCCAGTTGGTTGGCATAGTGTTGCTAAAAATCCTTTAGCCAGAGTCAAGAATGAAAGGACATCTTTCAAAAGTCATCCAGTTACCTTGTACAAAAGCTATATGGTGAGGTTTTTACTATTAATTTGTTATTAAAATTGTAAGTGTAATTAATACAGAATAATTTAAAGGTGAGTGTAGAAAGCAAAAGGTAGACAGAGCTCTGAGTGGCAAATAATCTGACCTCCCAAGTGAGATGCAGTGGTGCTTGCCTCTGAGGTATTGGTAAAGGAAATAACACATGGTGCTTATAATAGTTGTGAATGTTGTGAAATAACAGATGGTGCTTATAATAGTTGTGAATGTTGTGACATAACAGACGGTGCTTATAATAGTTGTGAATGTTGTGAAATAACAGATGGTGCTTATAATAGTTGTGAATGTTTTGAAATAACAGATGGTGCTTATAATAGTTGTGGAAGTTGTGAAATAACAGATGGTGCTTATAATAGTTGTGAATGTTGTGAAATAACAGATGGTGCTTATAATAGTTGTGAATGTTGTGAAATAACAGATGGTGCTTATAATAGTTGTGAATGTTTTGAAATAACAGATGGTGCTTATAATAGTTGTGAATGTTGTGAAATAACAGATGGTGCTTATAATAGTTGTGAATGTTTTGAAATAACAGATGGTGCTTATAATAGTTGTGAATGTTGTGAAATAACAGATGGTGCTTATAATAGTTGTGAATGTTGTGAAATAACAGATGGTGCTTATAATAGTTGTGAATGTTGTGAAATAACAGATGGTGCTTATAATAGTTGTGAATGTTTTGAAATAACAGATGGTGCTTATAATAGTTGTGAATGTTGTGAAATAACAGATGGTGCTTATAATAGTTGTGAATGTTGTGAAATAACAGATGGTGCTTATAATAGTTGTGAATGTTGTGAAATAACAGATGGTGCTTATAATAGTTGTGAATGTTTTGAAATAACAGATGGTGCTTATAATAGTTGTGAATGTTGTGAAATAACAGATGGTGCTTATAATAGTTGTGAATGTTGTGAAATAACAGATGGTGCTTATAATAGTTGTGAATGTTGTGAAATAACAGATGGTGCTTATAATAGTTGTGAATGTTGTGAAATAACAGATGGTGCTTATAATAGTTGTGAATGTTGTGAAATAACAGATGGTGCTTATAATAGTTGTGAATGTTGTGAAATAACAGATGGTGCTTATAATAGTTGTGAATGTTGTGAAATAACAGATGGTGCTTATAATAGTTGTGAATGTTGTGACATAACAGATGGTGCTTATAATAGTTGTGAATGTTGTGAAATAACAGATGGTGCTTATAATAGTTGTGAATGTTGTGAAATAACAGATGGTGCTTATAATAGTTGTGAATGTTGTGAAATAACAGATGGTGCTTATAATAGTTGTGAATGTTGTGAAATAACAGATGGTGCTTATAATAGTTGTGAATGTTGTGAAATAACAGATGGTGCTTATAATAGTTGTGAATGTTGTGACATAACAGATGGTGCTTATAATAGTTGTGAATGTTGTGAAATAACAGATGGTGCTTATAATAGTTGTGAATGTTGTGAAATAACAGATGGTGCTTATAATAGTTGTGAATGTTGTGACATAACAGATGGTGCTTATAATAGTTGTGAATGTTGTGAAATAACAGATGGTGCTTATAATAGTTGTGAATGTTGTGAAATAACAGATGGTGCTTATAATAGTTGTGAATGTTGTGAAATAACAGATGGTGCTTATAATAGTTGTGAATGTTGTGAAATAACAGATGGTGCTTATAATAGTTGTGAATGTTGTGAAATAACAGATGGTGCTTATAATAGTTGTGAATGTTGTGACATAACAGATGGTGCTTATAATAGTTGTGAATGTTGTGAAATAACAGATGGTGCTTATAATAGTTGTGAATGTTGTGAAATAACAGACGGTGCTTATAATAGTTGTGAATATTGTGACATAACAGACAGTGCTTATAATAGTTGTGAATGTTGTGAAATAACAGATGGTGCTTATAATAGTTGTGAATGTTGTGAAATAACAGATGGTGCTTATAATAGTTGTGAATGTTGTGAAATAACAGATGGTGCTTATAATAGTTGTGAATGTTGTGAAATAACAGATGGTGCTTATAATAGTTGTGAATGTTTTGAAATAACAGATGGTGCTTATAATAGTTGTGAATGTTGTGAAATAACAGATGGTGCTTATAATAGTTGTGAATGTTTTGAAATAACAGATGGTGCTTATAATAGTTGTGAATGTTGTGAAATAACAGATGGTGCTTATAATAGTTGTGAATGTTGTGAAATAACAGATGGTGCTTATAATAGTTGTGAATGTTGTGAAATAACAGATGGTGCTTATAATAGTTGTGAATGTTTGTGAAATAACAGATGGTGCTTATAATAGTTGTGAATGTTGTGAAATAACAGATGGTGCTTATAATAGTTGTGAATGTTGTGAAATAACAGATGGTGCTTATAATAGTTGTGAATGTTGTGAAATAACAGATGGTGCTTATAATAGTTGTGAATGTTGTGAAATAACAGATGGTGCTTATAATAGTTGTGAATGTTGTGAAATAACAGATGGTGCTTATAATAGTTGTGAATGTTGTGAAATAACAGATGGTGCTTATAATAGTTGTGAATGTTGTGAAATAACAGATGGTGCTTATAATAGTTGTGAATGTTGTGAAATAACAGATGGTGCTTATAATAGTTGTGAATGTTGTGAAATAACAGATGGTGCTTATAATAGTTGTGAATGTTGTGAAATAACAGATGGTGCTTATAATAGTTGTGAATGTTGTGACATAACAGATGGTGCTTATAATAGTTGTGAATGTTGTGAAATAACAGATGGTGCTTATAATAGTTGTGAATGTTGTGAAATAACAGATGGTGCTTATAATAGTTGTGAATGTTGTGAAATAACAGATGGTGCTTATAATAGTTGTGAATGTTGTGAAATAACAGATGGTGCTTATAATAGTTGTGAATGTTGTGAAATAACAGATGGTGCTTATAATAGTTGTGAATGTTGTGAAATAACAGATGGTGCTTATAATAGTTGTGAATGTTGTGAAATAACAGATGGTGCTTATAATAGTTGTGAATGTTGTGACATAACAGATGGTGCTTATAATAGTTGTGAATGTTGTGAAATAACAGATGGTGCTTATAATAGTTGTGAATGTTGTGAAATAACAGACGGTGCTTATAATAGTTGTGAATGTTGTGACATAACAGACGGTGCTTATAATAGTTGTGAATGTTGTGAAATAACAGATGGTGCTTATAATAGTTGTGAATGTTGTGAAATAACAGATGGTGCTTTTAATAGTTGTGAATGTTGTGAAATAATAGATGGTGCTTATAATAGTTGTGAATGTTGTGAAATAACAGATGGTGCTTATAATAGTTGTGAATGTTGTGAAATAACAGATGGTGCTTATAATAGTTGTGAATGTTGTGACATAACAGATGGTGCTTATAATAGTTGTGAATGTTGTGAAATAACAGACGGTGCTTATAATAGTTGTGAATGTTGTGAAATAACAGACGGTGCTTATAATAGTTGTGAATATTGTGACATAACAGACAGTGCTTATAATAGTTGTGAATGTTGTGAAATAACAGATGGTGCTTATAATAGTTGTGAATGTTGTGAAATAACAGATGGTGCTTATAATAGTTGTGAATGTTGTGAAATAACAGATGGTGCTTATAATAGTTGTGAATGTTGTGAAATAACAGATGGTGCTTATAATAGTTGTGAATGTTGTGAAATAACAGATGGTGCTTATAATAGTTGTGAATGTTGTGAAATAACAGATGGTGCTTATAATAGTTGTGAATGTTGTGAAATAACAGATGGTGCTTATAATAGTTGTGAATGTTGTGACATAACAGATGGTGCTTATAATAGTTGTGAATGTTGTGAAATAACAGATGGTGCTTATAATAGTTGTGAATGTTGTGAAATAACAGACGGTGCTTATAATAGTTGTGAATATTGTGACATAACAGACAGTGCTTATAATAGTTGTGAATGTTGTGAAATAACAGATGGTGCTTATAATAGTTGTGAATGTTGTGAAATAACAGATGGTGCTTATAATAGTTGTGAATGTTGTGAAATAACAGATGGTGCTTATAATAGTTGTGAATGTTGTGAAATAACAGATGGTGCTTATAATAGTTGTGAATGTTGTGAAATAACAGATGGTGCTTATAATAGTTGTGAATGTTGTGAAATAACAGATGGTGCTTATAATAGTTGTGAATGTTGTGAAATAACAGATGGTGCTTATAATAGTTGTGAATGTTGTGAAATAACAGATGGTGCTTATAATAGTTGTGAATGTTTTGAAATAACAGATGGTGCTTATAATAGTTGTGAATGTTGTGAAATAACAGATGGTGCTTATAATAGTTGTGAATGTTGTGAAATAGATGGTGCTTATAATAGTTGTGAATGTTGTGAAATAACAGATGGTGCTTATAATAGTTGTGAATGTTTTGAAATAACAGATGGTGCTTATAATAGTTGTGAATGTTGTGAAATAACAGATGGTGCTTATAATAGTTGTGAATGTTGTGAAATAACAGATGGTGCTTATAATAGTTGTGAATGTTGTGAAATAACAGGGTGCTTATAATAGTTGTGAATGTTGTGAAATAACAGATGGTGCTTATAATAGTTGTGAATGTTGTGAAATAACAGATGGTGCTTATAATAGTTGTGAATGTTGTGAAATAACAGATGGTGCTTATAATAGTTGTGAATGTTGTGAAATAACAGATGGTGCTTATAATAGTTGTGAATGTTGTGACATAACAGATGGTGCTTATAATAGTTGTGAATGTTGTGAAATAACAGATGGTGCTTATAATAGTTGTGAATGTTGTGAAATAACAGATGGTGCTTATAATAGTTGTGAATGTTGTGAAATAACAGATGGTGCTTATAATAGTTGTGAATGTTGTGAAATAACAGATGGTGCTTATAATAGTTGTGAATGTTGTGAAATAACAGATGGTGCTTATAATAGTTGTGAATGTTGTGAAATAACAGATGGTGCTTATAATAGTTGTGAATGTTGTGACATAACAGATGGTGCTTATAATAGTTGTGAATGTTGTGAAATAACAGATGGTGCTTATAATAGTTGTGAATGTTGTGAAATAACAGACGGTGCTTATAATAGTTGTGAATGTTGTGACATAACAGACGGTGCTTATAATAGTTGTGAATGTTGTGAAATAACAGATGGTGCTTATAATAGTTGTGAATGTTGTGAAATAACAGATGGTGCTTATAATAGTTGTGAATGTTGTGACATAACAGACAGCGCTTATAATAGTTGTGAATGTTGTGAAATAACAGATGGTGCTTATAATAGTTGTGAATGTTGTGAAATAACAGATGGTGCTTATAATAGTTGTGAATGTTGTGAAATAACAGATGGTGCTTATAATAGTTGTGAATGTTGTGAAATAACAGATGGTGCTTATAATAGTTGTGAATGTTGTGAAATAACAGATGGTGCTTATAATAGTTGTGAATGTTGTGAAATAACAGATGGTGCTTATAATAGTTGTGAATGTTGTGAAATAACAGATGGTGCTTATAATAGTTGTGAATGTTGTGACAGTTTTGTGAGGAATTTAAAGTAACAATGACAAGTGTGTATTGCAGACAAGTAAAGAGTATACTGATCGCAAGCACTTGCCAAGCATGAAAGCTAAATTGTAAGCGGCTTTTAATTGCCTGCCCACCTGATCCACAAGCATGTCAGTGCAGGTTTTAAGAAACAGGTTGGTGTTTAAAGCAAACCCTACATACTTATATTGTGCTACCTGAGCAACCTAACTAAAATAATGATTATCTGGAGTTATTTTAACCAGAGTTTTATACCTTGCTAACTTTTGTTAGATATCGAAAACATAGGCTGTTCTGTGGTTTTAAATTTAAGGTGCTTAATTGTAAATCATTTGCAAAATTGGGAGAAGTCATTTTATAAATCATTTTTGAATGTGTAGTGAGGAAGAACCCTCTCAATGAAGGACAATGTTATTGGCGTAAAAATGTGATCGTGGTAGAATGTTTATTGCTTTTTATATCAGTTGAAAATAGAACAGTACAAAGACAAGAGCTGACAGCATAAAATGTAACAATGGGTCTGTAACACTTTGTCAAAGTGACTAACCATCAAATTCCATTCCTTGAACTTAATCCATCAAAAGCTAAATCCATTGAACGTTCATTTATACAATTTTTTTCCAAGGTAAAAAAACTAGTTTGCCATCATCAGAAATTTACCCCCGGAGTTTGTATATTTAGTTGGGGGGGTGGCACAGCCCCCCCCCCCATGTTGGTTTTAAATAATGTGTTTTTTGTGGTGGTCGCTAGGTTGGGCCAGTATTTTTTTTTCCCTGGGAAAAGATTCACGTAAATAAACATTTGACAGATTTAGCTTTCGATGGATTAAGTTTGAGGGATAGGGATTTGATCTTTAGTTGTTTTGATGAAGTGATAGAGACCCAGGTAACAATTCCCTGTTTAGTTTGATTCTCACTTGTCTTGATTGTAAAGGTCCTGTGGGACATATCTTTGTTTTACCAAGACCTTCAGGTTTCCAATATAGTATAGTTTGGCCCATACCTGCAAAAAGCATGTGTGAGATCAATAAAAACAGATCCTGTGCGAGCCTTTCTCCGTGTCCAATAATATTTTATCAGTAACTATGTAGGTTCCAGTGAATGTGCTATGAGAAGTTCTAAAATAAAGTTACATGTTAATTAGAATTCCATCATCATTGATATGGTCAAATAGTTGACTATAAATGACTTTATCCAATACTTTTTTTACTGGACAGAGAAGAGATACTGGCCTAACCTTCTCAGTTACAGATGGAGTTGACATTTTGAGGAATAAAACTGTCTGCCCACCTGGGCATGAGACACTAGATCCAGGGATTGGGGCTTAATTTGTAACATAATGGAATATGCAGGAGAGACAGATATGTGTCCCAAAGGAACCTGCACTGTGGAATAAGCTCTCCATCCATGTAAAACAAAGTTCTTCCCTTACACTATTCAAACAAAAAAACCTTGTCAATTAGATGGGAAATCATAAATTTACCCCTGATCTGGCCCCTATGTCCCTTATGGATAGAGACCATCAATAAGAAAAGTGGTATCCTAACACCCCCCCTCCACACACAAATCCTTAGCTACCTGCCTACTAACATGCCTCCATATGATACTTGTTACCCAAATGGTTTGTGGTCCGTGGCTAGGCTTATAAGGGCGCTGGTGGTCCTTAGTCTAGTAAGAACCTATGAAGCTATAAAATGATCAGGGAATATATAAAATGAATGGGGACCTTTGCTAGTGGTTAAGAAGAGGTTAAATGTGTGAAGCAGGGGGTTGGATAGTGGATGAATGGCAATGCAAAAGGAAAGAGGGGTGAATGATTTTTTGGTTAGGCTTTTCTTTCTTATCTAACTTTTTAATTACTTTTTTACTGTTCTGGGGTGACTGCCTTAAAATAGGTTGGAAGGGTGAAGCTTTGCAAACAGGGGAGGGCTGGGTTTAAATTTCTAAAAGTGTGTGACAAGGGTATTGTTATTAGGTGATGGTCTTGGAATAGGTGGACTACTAATGTACTTTTTAAATGCCTTAGGCAGGAGACACCTATAAAGGCAGCAGTTTACTAGATTTTTTATCATCAAAGTACATTGTGGACTGAAAATATAGATTACAGCAAGGTGTTCATGATGTGTACATTTAACAGCAACCATTTGGAATTTAAAAACAGTCCTACTGCATTAGTTTTGCACAAATACATGCAGCACTGTAGTGGGTTGCCTCTGCGGCCATGCTTGATGCTAATGAAGCAGTCCGGAGTAGAGTCATATGTTAATTAGCCATGTGCTGTCCCCTAGAACTGCCTGTGGTTAGGCATCTATGCAGCTGAGCTAGTCATAGAATTGCTTAGCTGTGTAGATTAGCATAGCTGCTCTCTGCTTCTAATGGTTGTGAACTCAGTTGAAAGGCCATGTTTATCCATAGTGGTAGAGGTAAACTAGGGAGATTAGTGCTAATGTAGTATTAGGAGATGTGGGCATGAGTGTATGCAAGTGCATGCGTGTGTGCGTGTTATGTGTAACCATTTGTCTGCCTGGAAAATAGGGGAAGGGGATGGTAATGAGGGAGTGTGTGTGTGTGTGTGTGTGTGTGTGTGTGTGTGTGTGTGTGTGTGTGTGTGTGTGTGTGTGTGTGTGTGTGTGTAAGCACGCCTGTGTATTGGTGAAAGGATGAGTGTGTCTGTGAGTGTTATTGGGTGGGAAGCAGATTATTTGTGTGTGTGTTTGTGTGTGTGTGTGTGTGTGTGTGTGTGTGTGTGTGTGCGCGCGCGTGCGCGTGATGGAACTTCCACACACCCCTAGACAAATGAACACAGCTTACAGTAAACTGGGTGGGGAGAACCACTAGCCACCAGGGATACCTCTATAAATTCGTGCCTGAGTGGCACTTAAACCTTAACAGCACACAGGGGGTCAGGCAAACACTAGACACCAAGGATTACTCTACACAACATGCCTGAGTGGCACTTCAGTACAATGTGGGTTGAGGTGAACAGTAGACATCAAAAGATCCTCTATTATTGGTTCTCATAAAGGAGCTTAGTTAAAAAGTTAAGGTGCAAGAAATCAGTAGACATCAGGGATAATATGACAAATAAATAAGTTTAAAAAGTAAAAGAATAAGTACAAAGGGATTTCACAGAGTAATGGAATGGGCACCTGCCCCTACAGCCATAACAGTCTCCTACTACATGGTTGTCTCTCACCAATTACAAGAAAAACAAATCAAACCTGTAAGTGTGCGTAAAATTTTCTTTTTTACTTTTTACAATAGTCACAGATTTGTATTTAATTTAAAACTTTTATTTCATATTTTACAGCAAAAAGACTGATAGCCATTTGCTAAACAAAACAAAAATAGTTTCACACTGAAGAGAGACTTGGCAACAGCAACAGTAAACTTCTATTCCCATGAAAATCACTTTTATTAAAATTGCATCTGGCAACCCATTAAACTGCATCATAGTCAAATAGCACACCGTAAAGCACTAATTAGCTGCGATGTGAAGGGTGCAGGAATGCAAAAGACAAATGTGTAATGCGTTTGCCAACAGCTTGGGACAGCGCACTTGATGCAAAAGTCCCTTTTCAGGGACAACTCAAGAGTACACACATATATACAAAAAAAACCCTTTAATTACAGCCACTTATATGACTGGGCATCTCAGATAGCTGCTTGAAATTAAATGAATAAATTCAAAAATAATAGGCCAGATATGTATCTCAGTTTGCTGCTGTCAGAAACATACAGTGGAACCCATTGCAATACCCCTTTGTCCTCTCAATGTTTTAGCTCAAGAATCAAAACATAGATCCCAAAAAATCAGGAAAAGATTTTAAGATATTTCTTACATAAAGTTGATAGAAAGACATGCATTGCATTATGAAACATTTTCTGATGGATACAAAGTCTGACACTCATGCATTCCTTTTATACTTGATTGAGTGCAATCCAGAACATTTCGCTAGAAAACATTTTACTCAGTTTGACAGCTGGTGAAGAGGGTTAAAGCTGTGAGCTGTATTGCTATGATGCTGAGTTTGATTCCCTTAGCCCACATTGTCTATTGTGTGACTCTGAGGAAGTCATTTAACAAAACTGCTGCTCCTGAAATTCACAAACGCACACACATACACAGCAGAAACTCTTTCCTGTCTGGATGTAACATACACATACATGCCTACTTGTTTTTCTTCAGCTCAACAGTGTAATTGCAGAACAAAAATGAACCATAGAGTGAAAAGCATCCCTGCTGAATTGTAATGTGCAGTGTAAAAAGGAACCACGTAGTGAAAAACATCCCCATTCAGTAACAGTGGGTGCAGAGGCAGAAATAATAGTGGGCAATGTAGCAGAAAATTCAAGAAACATTGCGGTTGCAGAAATAGTAGTGGAAAGTGCAGCAGAAAGTCAAGGCAGCAGTACAAACTAAACATTGCAGTGGCAAAAAAAATCCAAGCATTGTGTACAACTAGAATCAGTGACCATCCTGTTCAGTACAAGAACCATGCTTTGAGTTGAGCTTCAGAAGTCTCTTTCATTGGCCCAAATTTTGAGTTAATGAAACAGCGACTGGGGGATGTTGGTGGCTCATATTTTGAGCCAGTGAAAGACTTCTGGGAAACACTGCAAGCAGAGTACAGCGTGTTTTTGTTTTGAATATTTTAACTAAGATATCAGGGTGGTTTTTTTTAAGTTTTACGGCTGCTCCCCAGCCAGCATTAGGCCCAAGGCAGCTGCCTAGGTCACCTAGTACTGGATTCGGCCCTGCTTGACACACAAAATCCCAGCATTAACCCACTCACTAACTGAGAAGACAATACAGCAGTTATTTTTTTTTTGGTCAGCATATATTTAGGATCTCGGGTAGCTTGCAATGCCTGTAGCACTTCAAGATGTAAGAGGGAGAGGGACAGGAAACATTAGGCATATCTCTCAACCTCATAGTGCAATCGTAGAGAGTCACTGGGATAACAGGTTTTGCTTTAGCATTCATTTACAGAAAGATATGAAGTGTGAAACTGTGACTTTTATAATCTGTAAATCATCAGGGCAGGGAAGAGGGAGACATTGTGGACGTTATGAAAATATAGAGAGGTATGGAGTATGTGGTGTGTGTCTGTGTTTTATGGGTACTTCTTTTGGAGAGTGACTGAGACTGGAGACGTGCCTGTGCTAACATAACGTGGCTACCACTGTTACCTACCACAGGAAAGTGATAATCTGCATCTGCTGTAGTTAATGGTGGCTCATAGGCATGCAAATTAGCTGATAATGATGTCTTTCCTCATTGCTACTAATGTGTGTATGAAATGCAAAATATTGCATCATAAAATAAGGGCCTTTTTACTGAACACTGTTTGTGATCAGTAGGTTTCTTAGTGAATCTTCATGATATCTATTACCACTTCACCAGAACTACTTGGGTTGTGATACCATCATAATTAGCTTTTTTGAGGTATAACAATTTTTCTTCTTTGATTTTTATTTCATAATTGGGTGAGAAATTCCTTGTGATGATCAGTGAGTTAGTTGATTTCCTTCCATAATTTGCAGGTTTGTTTCTGACTTGGGATTTCAAATTTGATATAATCCAGGGATATTTCTTCCCCTTAATTGATTTCTACTGTTGTAGGAAATGTTTATCTATGATGTGTTTAATGAGAAAGTTAAATGAATCTAAGACATGTAGGGTTGCTGCATTAGTAGAGCGGAGGGGACAAGCCTGGTTCATATAGGCCATCTTCCACATGGTGTTCTTGTGATTCTAGAAAGGTTTTTATAACTACTGTCACTTGAGATTCTTTAGGGAATTTAAATGACAGAGTAGTATGGACATGAAGTGGTCAGTTATTATGTCCAAATGTCAAGTGGCATGAGGCTTTGCTGAGACTGCCAGGTGTGTAAAGGGGCCTACACTGAAGTTAGACACATATACAGCCTGCAGCTTCTTGTGTCTGCTGGATTAGTCTGGCCCAGGGACTATCGCATAGTGTCAGTGTTTTCGGATTGCACTTTCTCAAATATCCCTGCTACTACTAGTAGTAATGATAGCAGTCAGACTTAACCTGCCCTCTTTCCTCCCTGCTAGTACTAGTAGTAATGATAGCAGTCAGACTTAACCTGCCCTCTTTCCTCCCTGCTACTACTAGTAGTAATGATAGCAGTCAGACTTAACCTGCCCTCTTTCCTCCCTGCTACTACTAGTAGTAATGATAGCAGTCAGACTTAACCTGCCCTCTTTCCTCCCTGCTACTACTAGTAGTAATGATAGCAGTCAGACTTAACCTGCCCTCTTTCCTCCCTGCTACTACTAGTAGTAATGATAGCAGTCAGACTTAACCTGCCCTCTTTCCTCCCTGCTACTACTAGTAGTAATGATAGCAGTCAGACTTAACCTGCCCTCTTTCCTCCCTGCTACTACTAGTAGTAATGATAGCAGTCAGACTTAACCTGCCCTCTTTCCTCCCTGCTACTACTAGTAGTAATGATAGCAGTCAGACTTAACCTGCCCTCTTTCCTCCCTGCTACTACTAGTAGTAATGATAGCAGTCAGACTTAACCTGCCCTCTTTCCTCCCTGCTACTACTAGTAGTAATGATAGCAGTCAGACTTAACCTGCCCTCTTTCCTCCCTGCTACTACTAGTAGTAATGATAGCAGTCAGACTTAACCTGCCCTCTTTCCTCCCTGCTACTTCTAGTAGTAATGATAGCAGTCAGACTTAACCTGCCCTCTTTCCTCCCTGCTACTACTAGTAGTAATGATAGCAGTCAGACTTAACCTGCCCTCTTTCCTCCCTGCTACTACTAGTAGTAATGATAGCAGTCAGACTTAACCTGCCCTCTTTCCTCCCTGCTACTACTAGTAGTAATGATAGCAGTCAGACTTAACCTGCCCTCTTTCCTCCCTGCTACTACTAGTAGTAATGATAGCAGTCAGACTTAACCTGCACTCTTTCCTCCCTGCTACTACTAGTAGTAATGATAGCAGTCAGACTTAACCTGCACTCTTTCCTCCCTGCTACTACTAGTAGTAATGATAGCAGTCAGACTTAACCTGCCCTCTTTCCTCCCTGCTACTACTAGTAGTAATGATAGAAGTCAGACTTAACCTGCCCTCTTTCCTCCCTGCTACTACTAGTAGTAATGATAGCAGTCAGACTTAACCTGCCCTCTTTCCTCCCTGCTACTACTAGTAGTAATGATAGCAGTCAGACTTAACCTGCCCTCTTTCCTCCCTGCTACTACTAGTAGTAATGATAGCAGTCAGACTTAACCTGCCCTCTTTCCTCCCTGCTACTACTAGTAGTAATGATAGCAGTCAGACTTAACCTGCCCTCTTTCCTCCACGCCCAGCTCCTGTCTTCCCTTACAATGTTGCATGAGTAAACTTTAAGCATGCTAGATGAAGGGGCATAAACCCAGTGCACACTTGCTGCTGTCAGAGAGCCATGCCAAGCCCACTGGCAATTTCACTGACTGTACAACTGTCATGATCAGAAGTAACTTTGCTGAGCTAAATATTCAAATCCCATGAAAAATTAAAATGTTCTGCTTCAAGGTGTGCAGGGAAAGGAGACTTTGTAGGGGTAAAGAAAGTTTGTTTTCATCATCTTTCTGATAATGTTAATGAGGGTCTTCTCAGCTTCTCAAACAGTGATGTCTCTTGACCCATATAGGTGGCATCAAGGCCCTTTGAATCCACTTCACTACCCAATTGTCTCTTCATCCTGTTTATTTTGCAGCTACTCTTTCCTATTTGCAATATATAATTCAATGTAAAGATTATTATGAACTCCAGTTTTTTTGTTCTGTGTAGTCCTTCCACAACCAGCCACTGTGTAATTTCTAGATCCCTACCCATTAAAGTGCAGAGTTCTGCATATTTTCATTCAACTGTGGCAGCATTCTGCTGACCCTAACAATGCCACGTATTGTTGGAGGCTACCTAAACTATAACTACCAAATCAGTCTTAGTGTTATCATTCAGTAATTTTATATTGTTCACAGTAGCAACTTAGCATCCAGCACATATTCGTTATGAAATGCAACTAGCCCTAGCATTGAATCATGTGACACCTGCTTGGTGTAAAACAAGACTTCAGTATTCATTTATAAGGAGAAGTGCTAGTGAAATAGCAGCATCACCCCAAAATTCATATCTGTTCTTTTATTAAATGCATTTGTGCTCAGGATGTTTGTTTCAAGGAACATGTAACAGATATTATCATTTATGTTCTTTTAATAGGTAAGTAATTAACCACTACTAACGTTCAGTAAGTAAATGTGATAGTAACTAATGGCATACAAAGCCTTAAACAAAACATAACTAGAAGAGAAATAAGTATTTATTGGTGTCCTTACAGTACACAGCAATGCATAAAAACTTCAGCAAAAGTTAGTGGGTGTACAGAAATCATCAGAACAAAAATCACAGGAGTCATACCAAACCTAGCCACTAGATGTCACTAAAGAACCATAAATGATTTATATTTCAGAACACACTTCATGTTTATTTAAACCTATAAAATTCCTACTCTAAAAGGTGCATATTTATTACAAGTTTTGTTTCTCAGATGTATTTAGTCTGTCTTCACTAAACAGGAACTACAAAGATACCCTGAGTCACCCAGTTTGTGTACTAATCTAAATATTATGATAACTATTGAACCATTGACCAAATTGTGTTCCATTTCTTGGGGGGGTCTTCATTCTTGTTTTTAGATTTCTTACCGTGCATACACCATAAGAGCAGAATTTAAGTACAATATATCTATATATATTTATATGTGTGTGTGTGTGTGTGTGTGTGTGTGTATATATATATATATATATATATATATATATATATATATATATATATATATATATATATATATATATATATATATATATATATCTAGAGTACCAGAGTCGTATGTTAAAATGCATAGTGTTATATTTTTTTCTCCTTACATGTACAAACAGAGAGAGAAAAAAAAAACAGAGTAAGCAATAATTAAAGAACTAAATAAATAAAACCTAGCAGCAATGCAATTTTTTAATTTGTGTAAGTTCACCTTAGTTCTACTCGTGTGCTTTCTAACCAGTTAATTCATTAATCAGTTTTTCTTCTGTCTGCTTGCAGTCAGATGATCACTTTCAGGTTTTAACTTTCCTATGTGTCTCTAGTCAGTTAATTCCTTCTGTTAAAGCAGCTGTTACATCAGTTTTCACAAGTTTCCAGATTCTGTACATAGTATCTCCATTGATAATGGCAGACGCAGTTCAGGTAAGTTTTACATTGAGCTGTCAATCTAAGTTCTCTGTATAATAATTAAAGATTTATATCAACTCTTCCAAATTCTTTTCTTGTATTTCTTATTATTTAAAAATATTTAATTTTAGTCTGCACTAGAATTTTTCAATCCGAGTTTTCCAAACTAGTTTTTTCCAAAAAATAGTGATTAAAGGATTAGACTGGAGCTATGTAATTCTTACCCTAGACTGGGGCTATGTAATTCTTAGCCTAGACTGGAGCTATGTAATTCTTATCCTAGACTGGGGCTATGTAATTCGTATGCCTAAATAGTTTATGGTAACATATTTCTTGTATAATTTGCAAATAATGTGACTTATATTTTAAGCATACAGTTTTAAGTCCAGCCTAAATGTGAACACTCTAGCTTATTCTTTTCTTTGATATTTTTGCTTCTATGGCTACCAACAGTCAAACCTCCCAAATATGTTTTGAGCTGACTTATTCCCCAATACAGCAGTGAGAGCCAACTAGAGGGGCTGCTGGTTGACATGAGCACAGACATCAACCCCAGGTGTCCCATGCCCTCCTTTGCTTTTGTGTGCTTCCACTTACATGTCAGAAGGGCTACAGTTACAATTTGGAATCATGAAGTCCACTTTCCTGGTCCTGCCCATTTGGTGCCAAGCACACCTTTGCTTGCATAGTAACAACTGACCAACTGGATCTTCTGTTCCCTCATCCCAGGATGGGCAAGCCAGCGCCAGCTGTTCATCCCCACCCTCCCACACCCATCCCTTCCAGTACCTGAGTCCCCAGCTGTTCATCACCGCCCTCTCACACCCATCCTTTCCAGTACCTGAGCTGCCAGATGTTCATCCCCGCCCTCCCACACCCATCACTTCCAGTACCTGAGCCTCCAAGCTGTTCATCACTGCCCTCCCACACACATCCCTTCCAGTACCTGAGCCACCAGCTGTTCATCCCCACCCTCCCACACCCATCCCTTCCAGTACCTGAGCCACCAGCTGTTCATCCCCACCCTCCAACACCCATCCCTTCTAGTACCTGAGCCACCAGCTGTTCATCCCCACCCTCCAACACCCATCCCTTCCAGTACCTGAGCCACTAGCTGTTCATCCCTGCCCTCTCACACCCATCCCTTCCAGTACCTCAGCTGCCAGTTGTTCATCCCCACCCTCCAACACCCATCCCTTCTAGTACCTGAGCCACCAGCTGTTCATCCCCACCCTCCAACACCCATCCCTTCCAGTACCTGAGCCACTAGCTGTTCATCCCTGCCCTCTCACACCCATCCCTTCCAGTACCTCAGCTGCCAGTTGTTCATCCCTGCCCTCCCACACCCAACCCTTCCAGTACCTCAGCCGCCAGCTGTTCATCCCTGCCCTCCCACACCCATCCCTTCCTGTACCTGAGCTGCCAGATGAACATGGATTATGTTGTATTTAATATTTTACCTTAAATGAAGACAAGACACTTCTTCCTCTCTTTCAGTGGTATTTATTTACTTTTACTTTTACCTTTACTTTTACCTTTACTAACACTACCCTTCAGCATAAAAATAATGGCTATCTCTCCTCTGCTACTTTCCTAGACCTATCTAAAGCATTTAACATGGTCCCACACAAACAACTTATCTCTGTCCTCAATAACCTATCCTTCTCACAATCAGTCAACAACTGGTTTCAGAGTTACCTGTCTGACCGCCAACAATCCGTTGTATGGCAGAATGACATATCTCCCCAACTACCTGTCTCCATAGGGGTTCCCCAAGGATCCATCCTTGGACCCCTACTCTTCTCTGTTTTCACCAATAATCTAGCCTCTGCCACCAGACATGGCACACTCATACAATACGCAGATGACTCAACCATCATCTGCTCAGTCCCTACCCAAACTGCAAAAAGTCACACAGGAAGCCTTTTCCTCTGTTGAAACTTAGTTATCCGATGCCCAATTAATACTCAACCCAAACAAAACTAAACTACTCATCTTCCAACCCACCAAACATACTCAAAACAACTCTCACTTTAACATCACAGCAAAAGACAACACCACTATATACCCAACTGAACACACCAAATTGCTAGGAGTGGAAATAGACAATAAACTAAAATTTGACATTCACATATCCATGACCATAAAAAAAGTCCACAAAAAACTAGGTGCGTTATACAGAAATAAGCAACTTCTCGATTTCAATAGCAAATTCTCACCTTATCTGCACCCTACTTTATGCCTCTCCAATATATACCAACCTAAGGCAATGCGATCTAAACAAGCTAGAGACCTGCTACAACAAAATCACCAAATTCACCACAGGGGCATCCTACCATAGTCACCACTGTCTCTCACTTGCTGAACTGGGCTGGCTTGAACTCCCTCACCTCCTTCAATGGTATTAACTCTCACTCACCCACAAACTAGTAAACCATCCACTAAATGTCCCATCCCTTCAGAATCTACTCCAACCCTATCGCACCAGCAGACCACTAAGATCTAGCAACAAAAATCACTTGCAGATCACTAAAGCCAATAACTCTGCTGGTGGAGCAATATTCTCTTGTGCCATAGCCAAATTATGGAACTCCCTCCCACCCACAATTACCTCCATACCATCATGCACCCACTTCAAAACTTTACTAAAAGCACACCTAAAAACATGCTGGCTATGCCCTTGCAACTCCCACTCTAATATCACCCACCCCATACAACCACTACCTTTCTTTCCGCTCCACTAACTACCTTGATTATAGCAAGCTCAGATGCTCATAAGCCTAGTACTTACTATACAGCAGGAACTTCTTATTGTAACATTTGTTAATGTCTGTTATGTACTTCACAGATAGATTCTAACTGTCTAGTGATGTACTATGTTCTTCATCTGTAAATATGTTGTAAGTAATTGCTATGTAAATTGTTAATCGCTATGTAATCCAATGTGACTACTGTCTGTTTTAACTGTGGAGCTTTTCTCCCCGGGCCTCTGCTGAAAATGGACCTATGTCCAGTCGGACACTCCCAGTCAACAAATATAAATAAATAAATAAATAAATAATTTATTACACACGTGTGGGAGCCTATTGGAAAGTACCAGGGAGACTCCTCGAACAAAGGAATGCATAAGCTTATATACTGGTGATATTGCTGACAGTACAAAAATATAAACTAGACCAATTAAAATAGTACAATAGACAATTAACGAATCAGTGGTTTACCCGTAGGCTTAAAGCAGTTTACATTACTGCATCTCTAAGCAGAGAAAGAAAATTGGATACACTTCCATATAAGGCACGTTTCCTGCTATCAAACAGGCTCTTGTTTTTCATTACTTTTCCACTATTCACAGTTTACTCAATAGTTCGTAGTACAAAGTTCATCTCGATACACACAGGTTTTTACATACTCAATCTCCTTGAACACATGCTTTGACCATTTGTATTCTACAATCCCCCATTTGATGCTGTGTAAGCATCACCATTTAGTCTATCATACATTTGCCCTAAGTCTAACATAACCATGCGGCTAGTTCCTTTAACATTGTCACATATTTTTATTTCATCATCCATATTCATAACTGCAGGCATATAAAACTTTGGCACCTTTTTAGTAGTCTTAAAAGACATTAATTTCAAAATCAATGCTTTGATTAAAAACACAACAAGAAAAGCAATAAGAGATAATACTGCGATTAATAGAATTAACTTTAAAAGTCCACCTCCCCAACCTGAGAACAGGTTAGTTAGCCATGCCCACATTGAGTTATCGGCCTCCTTGGCCTTAGAGAGTTCAGAGACTCTCTGAATGAGTTTGAGATGACTTTTAATTTCATGCTGATTGTCATGAATAAAGGTACAGCACTCCTCCTAGATTAAAGCTAAAGTTCCGCCTTTCACTGCTAGGGTGAATCGAGAGCCATATGGTTTTGGAGGACTACAGCTCTCATAGCAGTCATTTTATCAGTCACTAGTTCTAAAGCAGAAAATGTGGCATTGCTTAATACTTCAAGCAATTTAGACAGTTTTCTCAGTTCCCAGATTAATTTTGCTGCTCTGTATGCTGGAATTATACCAGCCCATGATATGATGTCATCACCCAAGTCCATATGAGATAGTCTTTTGGTGCCAGCATTAGCTAAGTCATGATGATAAATCCATGATGCATCAATTTGGCCTAACGGATTGGCAGGCTTTTTAACCTCTCGCATGTTCCGAATTTTTCCTTGAGGTAAGGCAGATGTATGTCGGATGGCTGGGACTAAATAACCTAAGAAACAGCTACCAGACCAGTTTTCCGGTAGCCATTTATAGGCCTTTCTTCAACATATAAAATAACAGTCCTGCACCAGGGTGGTAACATTTGAAGAATGGACACTGCCCGTAGTTATGCCATGGAATATGGCAAGAAATACAATATTGCGAGAACCAAATAATGAGGCATTTTTCAATGTCGGCTGAATGGCATCAAATGAAACTCGACAGCCCGAGGTTAGGCATTTTCCTTCTGTATAATTGCACTGGTATTTGATTGTAGTGTTGCAGATACTTTGTCCCATTTTTCGAGTCCAGTGATGTTGACTTGAGTATTTCCATCGGAAACACAGAGTGCCATTGCAACGGAGAGAAATTTGTTATGCAATAGATTTAATGGATGTAATGTTAGCAGTGTTGTCAAGTAGACTAGTCCATGTATCAATAATACTTAGTGGAGCTGCAGCCAATCACAATCCCCCATGTACGGAGGGAATGGAAGTGCAGATCCAGCAGTTAGAGATGTTGAATGTGGAAGCATAAACATATTTGATGGCTTGATAGGTGTTGAAAGGTGGGTGCCAAATAGCTCGCTTGGTATGATGTGTCAATGGAGCAGGAAATAAAAATGGCCACATCAAAAATAATAGTACAACAAGAATGACCAGCAAAATGATTGTCCAATATTTTTGTGGAAATGGTGGTTGAGTCTGTGTAGTGTCAGAAGTTTGGAGTTTTCCAAAAGGGTAAATATTAGGCTTTGTCAGGTACTGGAACAGTTCTACTGCGAGTATGAGTAACAATGGGAGGAGAATCTGGAGTTGAAAAAGGTAATGGCTGTGGATCTTCAGACGGCACAACTTTTTTGACGTGCGAAATGTGGATCCAAGTTGAAGATCCCTGCAGTCGCACAGCAGATGACATTGCTAGAAGAACCAGGAAGGACCCCTTCCAACGCAGCTGGAGCGCTGTTTTTCTAGAGAAGAATTTAATGTAGACCCAATCCAGTGGTTGCAAAGCGGAGGCTAGAAAAGGATCAGGAAGATGTTGAGCAGCTGCTACTTGTCGGTGGTGAAACTGTAAGAAAGAAACAAGAGATTTGCAATACAAAGGAATATCATTATCAAATGCATCATATTCAGAAAAAGGTGGTGGTGGTGACATGGGCATATGCAAAGGGCGACCATGAGAATTTCATGTGGTGAAAGACCCTTAGTATGATGCAGTTTTGACCACATAGAAAGTAAGGCTAGTGGTAAAGCCTGTACCCAAGTTAGGCCTGTTTCTAAAGTGACTTTAGCAAGTCTGGTTTTCAAGGTCTGATTCATACGTTCAGTAATACCTGATGCCTGTGGTCTGTACGGACAATGAAATTTCAAAGTAATGCCTAACATTGTACACAATGATTCAACTAACTTAGCAGTAAAATGTGTTCCTCGATCAGAATATATTTGACCAGGAACACCAAAACGAGGTATCAATTCATAACACAATTTTTTTGCAACTGAAATAGCATCATTTTTAGCACGTGGGTAGGCTTCTAACCACCCTGAAAAAATATCAACAACAGTCAAAACATATTTAAAACTAGCACAAGGTGGAAGTTCAATAAAATCCCATTGTAAAGCACAAAATGGTCCCATTAGTTTTGGCACAGGTTGAGTGGGAGCCAAGGTGCCCTTTGAAATGTTATGCTGTAAACAAATGGAGCATGTGCTCAAAAATGTTGCACAGAAGCAGAAAGTCCTGGGGCAAACCAATCCTTCTGGATTTGTTTGATCAATGCTTGTACCCCTACATGAGCTGGCAAATGATACACTTTCAAGAGTTTAACATGGATGTAGGGCAAATTAATCTGCCATCAGGGTGCTGCCAAATTGAATCAGAGCGTTGGAAACAATTGTGGGCCAGCCATGTTTTTCTTTCTGATTCCAGTGCTTCACTTTGTAAAGCTTTCAGTACAGTAGTGTCAAAAGTGACTGTTTGTAAGACAGGCTGCAGACATTTTCCCTGAACAGTATTTGAAAGAGCAGCCTGCTTGGCAGCCGAGTCAGCTAAATTATTTCCCTTAGCTACTAGGGCGCCGTTAGACTGGTGAGCTGCACACTTAACAACAGCAATTTTGGAAGGTAATAATAAATCCTGTAAGAGGTGATCAATATACAGGTAATTTTTAATTGGTGCCCCAAAGGATGTCAAAAACTCCCTTTCCTTCCATAGGGTACCAAAATCATGAACATCACCATGGGCATAACGTGAATCAGTATAAATAGTAACAGATCTGTCTTTGGCCATTTTACATGCATGCAAAAGTGCCACTAATTCTGCGGCTTGTGCAGAAGTGCCATGTGGTAATTGTCCAGTTTGTAAAACCTCAGATGGCGAGCAGACTGACCATGCAGCCTGAAGTTCGCCAAAATTATTTCGTAAACAGGATCCATTTACAAAAAGAACTAAATCAGGATTAAGCAAAGGAACATCTTGCAAATCTAGTCTAGGAGAAAGAACAGTGTTAACTACAAGTACACAGTCATGTGGTTGGCCCTCGTCACTAGTGGGAATTAATGAAGCAGGGTTTAGTGGTGGGCAATGTGTAATTTGAACAGTGGGATTACTTAATAAACTTAACTCATATTTAGTGAGGTGAGCATTAGAAAGACATTGAGTCTTTGTTTTTAAAAGTAATGCTTGTACTGCATGAGGTACTGGTAGTATAGTGTCATGTCCTAATGTCAATGGTGCTGCCATATCAATCAAAACTGCATCAGCTGCCACTGCTCGTAAACAGGGTGGGTAGCCAGTAGCAACAGGGTCTAACTGAGTACTGTAATATGCTATAGGTTGATAGCCTCCTGTGCACGCCTGCACCAGCAGGCCCAGGGCAGTTTTATTTCTTTCACAACAGAAGAAAACAAAGGGTTTAGAATAATCTGGGAGCTCCAGGGCAGATGGGTTTATCAATGCCATTTTAATAGCCTGAAAGGCGTTTTCATGTTCATGGGACCAAGGCAGGGGGTCTGTGACCTCCATTTTTAGAAGCTGTAACAGAGGGGCCGAAATTTCTGAAAAATTGGGCACCCACTTTCTACAATAATCTGCTAGGCCGAGGAATCCCCTGAGTTGTCTCTGAGTTACAGGGCGGGGAGCAGTCTGAATGGAGGTGATTCTATTTGGAAGAATTTGACGTGAACCCATAGAAATGATGTGTCCCAGGTATTATACGTTTTCTTGAGCAAACTGCAATTTAGATTTATTTACCTTAAAACCTTGTTCGGCTAAAAACTTTAAAACTAGAAGTGAGCCTCTATACAAGACTGGGTATCTTGTGAAGTGATAAGAATATCATCTACATACTGAACCAATACTGAACGTGGTGGTGACTGTAAATCCTGCAGTTGTCTGTGCATCTCTCTGGAGAACAGGGTTGGAGATTCTACATACCCTTGGGGTATTTGGGAGCAAGTATACTGTTGGCCTTTATAAGTGAATGCAAACAAATACTGACTATCTGCATGTACTGGGATAGAGAAGAAAGCTGTTGAAATATCTATAAGTGCAAAACAACGTGCTGTAGGTGGGATACAGCTTAAAATCGCAGCTGGGTTTGGTACAATTGGGAAAACAGGCAAGACAGCTTTATTGACTTCTCGCAAGTCTTGCACAAATCTGTAAGCTTGTTTATCAGGTTTCTTTACCGGTAGAATTGGAGTATTACATGGACTTGTAGGTACTATAATTCCTTGTTGTACCAGGGCAGAAATGACTGGGGCAATACCAGATGTGGCCTCTACCGTCAAAGGGTACTGTGGTACCCGAGGTATCTTTGCTCCAGGTTTTAAGGCTATTTTAACAGGAGTGGCTTAAATTAGAAATCCAACATCATTATCATGAGTGGTCCATTGATGAGTGGGTAATGATGTTAAATGCTTATTCTTATTCTTATCAAGGTCGGACTGCATACACATTGTTTGCAGAGTGATGTTTTCATCTAAAGTAGCCAAAATACTATCTTGTTTATCTGAAGATACTTGTAAATATACTCCTTCAGTGGTACAGAAGATAGTTTCTCCCATCTTACAGAACAAATCTCTTCCCAATAAATTTAAAGGTGCTGAGGATCCTACTAAAAATGCATGATTGTCTTGTAAAGGTCCCAAAGTTACTGGGACTGGGATGGTTTCAGACTATTCAATAGGAATGCCAGAGGCACCTACCCCTCTAGTTACGTTATTGGAGAGGGGGACATTTATTGCTGCTTCACCGGCTAGCATAGATTTGGATGCTCCAGTATCAATCAAGAAGGGGTAACTTTATTTTTGACAAGTAACATAACATGTGGTCCATCTTGATCCACAGGTATGAAAGGGCACAACTGCTGTTGTCTTTATTCAGGGAACCTTCATTGTGATGACTGCCAATTGGATGGAGTCCAGTTAGAATTCCACTGAGGTGATGTATCAGTGGGTGGGGCAGGTTGCTCAGCCAGATACAGACATTCATTTCTCCAATGACCTACTTGGCCGCAATTGAAACACTCTGTTTGATTTTGGGGTGTGGCTGATCTATTTTCCTGCCAGTATTGTCTGTTTTGGTTTCCAGCTCCTTGGCATCCACCTCTCCCCCTTCCCTGTCCATGCCCTCCCCGTCCACGCTGCCCGAAGGCAGTGCACATTTGAATCTGCACTTTAACCAATTTCTCTTGTAAATCCTTTTTTTCCTGTGCTAAGTGGTCAGAGAGGTATTGCACTTGTGTAACTAATTTGTGCAATCCAAGACTAGGCCAGTTTAAACACACTTCCTTTAGCTTATCCCGTACTTGTGGGTGCAACCCATCTACGAAAGCAGCCGACAATCCACTTTCTGCCGGCCCTTCGGTGGGTTTGGGGTACCCAGAATAAGCCTCAAAGGCTTCAGTGAGATGATTTAAATACTCATCCACAGGTTTGTCTTCTTTTTGAAGAACTGACTTGATTTTGGACCAGTTGGGTGTGGGTGGAACTATTACTGTGATAGCATCTACTATACGCTGTCTGACCGCTTCAAACCCATTGTCTCCGTGTGCATCATGTTTTGGAATTGGAGTAGGGACATTGGCATGGTCCCAAATCCATTTCATCAGATCAGCCAGTATGGCATACTGAAGAACTGCCTTAACTTCTTCTATCGTAGGATTTTGTAAACAAATATGTCCTGCCAGCACACTCTGGAACTTAGCTGAATTAATACGAATAGGCAGTAACGATTTAGTAATGGCTTGAAAATCAACCGCCGATCACGCCCTAGGTACAACAAAGGTCGGTGGTTCCTGTGCACTTCTAGCATGAGCTGGGTTAGGTACCTCCCTCAAAGGTAACAATCTCTTGTCATCTGACGACTCCGACCCTGAATCTAGATTAAATTTATCTGGTCCAAAATACCCATCCCCACTGTCAATTATAGCAGGGAACTGACCAAAATGCCTTCGTTGGTGTAAATGTCATTTTCCTTTACCTTTATAGTAGGGTTTAGCTTTAAAATACATTACGGCATTTGCTTCTTTATGAGTCTTACTACGAGTTTTTGGTCCCTTTTTCCTATCGCTTGTATCTGGATCAGATTCACTAGAGTGACTGTCCGCAGCTTGTTCTCTTTCTCTAGGGATGGAATCTTTAGTGGTGGAATCTGGCTGCTGTGCTTCTGGGCCTTGTTGAGTGAGGGGGGGGCTGATACTGTGGGAGTGCAGTTGGTGGGGGGGGGGGAGCCAAGCATTATCGTCTTCCGACGATTCAGTTATCTGTAATTTAGCTAATTCCTTCACAGGATAAAGCCCCTTAAAGGGTGGGTCCTTCAAGCATTTACTGTTTACTATATCTAAATTACTAGCAGTTTGTTGTAATTCTCTCAGTTGCTCTTTTAATTTCTGCTGATTATCCTTTAAACTACTAATAACCGAATCCTTTTCTCTTTCTTTCGCCTTTGTCATCCAGTCATTAAATGCTGCCCAGCACAACCCTGGTATTCTTCTCCCTTTTCTCTTTAATTTCCCTTGGAGATTAAGCAAAATGTTTTTATTAAAACTACCATTTTCTGGAAAGGCAAGTTTACCATCACCTTTGGTGAGGGCGACCCACTGACTTATAAACATACAGCTGTCCTGGGACACACGGAAATACATATAACCAGCTGGTGTACCTCTTTCTGGCTCTTTTATGGTTCCCACACTCACTCCCATTTTCACACGATAAGCTAGTCTGTATTTTACAGAGGTAGCTATGACATTTTGTAAACGTTGTTTTCCCCACTCTCGTATCTCCTTGCACTCTTATGTCGCCAGTGTTTCGTTTTAACCCACTCTCATACTGCACAATCAATTGCAGAGGGAAAGAAAAAAAATGCTTGCCAGTTACCTCAAAACAACTGAATGAGAGGAATTATTACATTTCTTTAAGGTTATAAATATCAAATTTGTAAAGCAGACAAGTACTGGAAATGAAAGAAACACTGCCAGAACAGAGAATTCTGTCATGGGCCCTTTTACTAGCAGTACTTTGTTCAATCCCCAACTACCGTAGTCGTTGTCAATTCAGATCCAAGTAAACGGAACCAATTGTATTTAATATTTTACCTTAAATGAAGACAAGACACTTCTTCCTCTCTTTCAGTGGTATTTATTACACACGTGTGGGAGCCTACTGGAAAGTACCAGGGAGACTCCCCGAACAAAGGAATGCATAAGCTTATACACTGGTGATATTGCTGACAGTACAAAAATATAAACTAGACCAACTAAAATAGTACAAAAGACAATTAACCAATCAGTGGTTTACCCGTAGGCTTAAAGCAGTTCACATTACTACATCTATTGGCAGAGAAAGAAAATCGGATACACTTCCATATAAGGCTATCAAACAGGCTCTTGTTTTTCAGTACTTTTCCACTATTCACAGTTTACTCAATAGTTTGTAGTACAAAGTTCATCTCGATACATACAGGTTTTTACATACTCAATCACCTTGAACACATGCTTTGACCATTCGTATTCTACAATTACCAGGTATGATCTGTGTTTCATCACCCTACATCACAAATCCAGGATTACTGTTGCTGGATTTTAAAACTGTGATATTTTTAAATAACCAGTCTGATATACGCTTGATACAAGCTGGAGTAATTTGGCTGCTGCACTCATAGCAAAACGTAGGGCCATTTTGACTACTTGCCTTCTAAGGGCCAGGAATAGGACACCTAGCAGCAGGATCTACATGAGAATGTGCAGCCTTATAGGTGATGATCTCAAATTGGTAAGGATAGAGGATGTCTGAGCTGGAAGATTTCAGTTATTTGGGGGGACAAGTCATCACCAATCAATATGATTCATGGTTACATAACTACAGAATCAAGCTCAGGAAAGGTCTAGCAAACAAGCATGAAGATAGTGCTGAAGAACATGGAAACTACAGAAGCATTGTCCTAACAGAGGAAGCATTGTTTCATCTGAAACAAATATGAAAAGCAAAACAAAGGTAAAAACATTGTAGTTCTTAAACAACTTACCTGGAAAAGTTTGCGATAAGTAAATATTAGTAATATAAGGGAACCCGGAATGGAAAAGACAAAATATAAAACTAGTTAAAGTAGAAGGGTGCAGAAAATGGAACTAGAAAAACAGAAAAATAATTAAAAGATAAGGTTGGAATTATAAAATGTGAATCTCTGTCAAAGAAATTCTGGCTGATGAATTGTGAGACAGATCTAAAGAGGTGATATATAAGCTGAAACATCACTTGGCTTGTCAGTGCCCATTCATATTGATTTTATTTTATTTTATTTATTTTATTTCTGCTCATTTCCCCTGGTTTTGGAGGCTATCATACTTATTTCATATTTATCAACTATTTTATTTATGAATTCACTGTTATATTCCAAAAATACCAGTTTGTCATCCTTAGCTGAATTGGTTATCAGGGGTAAGGGGTTGCTATAATGGTTGAGGTGTTTGCCTCACAGACACTCACCTTTGAGGAAAATTGTTAGGCTAAAAATGTCCTACAAAGGCAGTTAGTCTAGTACTTACTTGTGGACCTATGAACAAATCAGACATTCTGGAATTTGAGCAGCCAGCCTGGCGGCATAGACAGATACAACCTATATCCCTGTTTGATTAGCACATCAAGTGTTTGATGGGGCTGACAGAGAGGATAAACATGCATGCCCTGGGAGGGAGAGGAGTGGAATCATTCACATGCTGCAGTGATCTTTCAGAGGAAGAGTATGGTATACAACCTGGGGACAGCTGTGTGGCTCATCCATTCACCATGTGGCAGTAGCCTTCACTGAATGAATGCATAGTGGGGTTAAGCTATAGAAAATTCTCTCATAACTGGGATACTGGTGAGAGCACAAGCAACCCTCATGGCTGCATGAATGCTGACCTCTCTGGACGATTGTCACCTCAGTGGATCTAAGTACGATCCCCACCTCCACAGAACGAATGGGCTTCAGTCTGCTAGGGGGAAGTTTGATAGTCATCAGACACAGGGGTAAACAATTTAGAAAACAATACATACTGGATTTCAATAGTTCAGCAGATTTCAATAATTTCTAGTTTGGACATTTCTTGTAAGACTCCTCTCCTATCCTGAAACCATCTGCATTTTTTTCATTGATTCAGCTTGTCTTCCAGCTCTTTGCTTTGGGTGTCACTCTCATGCAATTTTCCTGTGGTGAAAGATATTGCTAAAATTCAGATGCATAGCATTCACTGGATTCCCTCTGTCCACCTCTTTCACAATATAGTTGTAGACCTTGCTAAACTTGAAATGGAAAAGCTGTCTTGGGCTAAGGCAAACTGTTGTCCATCTGTAAAACAGGTAGTATTCAGGACAAGCAGAGTTGCATGGCACAAGATATTTCTGTGTAGTGTTTCAGTGAGTGAAACCAGGACTAACATATCTGTTATGTACAGGCTATTGTCTGGAATCGCATTTATGCAAGGGAAGCACTATCATTTCATTGTGACCATCTGGGTTGTAAGGACAGACTGCAGTTTCATCAGTGACCAAACAAAAACTTTTCCCAACTCTAAGAATTACAAAGGGTACCTTTTCTACTTCCTCACTCATCATGTTGCCATTTTTTTTTTTTTCGCATCCTTAACAGTAAACATTTCCCTTGCTTGTAACCTGACTCTGGCTATTTTGCTACATAGAAGTGAAAAACACACTTTATATTTTCCCTTTTCTCCTATCACCTCATACTTTGCCTTCCCTTTCTAGTAACCCAGTGCCAGATATGTGCTTCCACATTCCCCATGTAGCCGAAGAATTTTTTATGTATGGCTTTCTATATTCTTGCTGTCCTGTCCAACTGTTGTGATTTACATGTAAGCACTAACTGCATTAGACCTATCTACTTTTAAGACTTCTTCTGCTTCATAACAGTTTCCATCCTGTTATGAATATATGTGCCTTGTACTTGAAGATCACTTTATCAGGCGTAACCATTTGGAATCACAATGAGAATAATTTCTGATAGGAGTTTTTTTTTTTTATGCAGAGGTATTTCCCCTGGCCTGTATAGTTCACAGGTAAAGGCAGTTACCCACATGTCTGAAAAGTCAAGAAAACTGACTGCAACATGTTGTGGGTTCATTGTTTCATAGGTTGATAGTTGGCTGTTGATCAAGTAGACCATTTGTAGCCCAGCCAACAATCCCATCTATTTATCAAGATAGGAATAAATACCAGACCTTGACCTAGGTTGGGCCCCTTTCAATTAAGGCTAGTGGGGCCGGATTGGTAGTGTATTTGAAATTATCTATCCAGTCTTTCAGGTTATGCTTAAAATGGTCAATGAGCTACTCTGCTTTATATTTAAAGGAGTTTATTCCATAAAAGAGGCAGTCTCTGCAAAAGATATCTATCCTGCAAGAAGGTTCTATTTATGTTTTGGTGGAAGTTGAAGCCCCTTGAGCGGGTGTTTAGTGTGGCAATAGTTTTGAGGATTTGTATGAGGTTACATAGATCTCCTATCAATAGTCAGTAGGAAACAGAAATGAGTTGGAGCACTTTAAGGCAGCCCTGATAACTTGAGGAGAGCATGACCTTGATTTTTTTGTATGAAAATGCTGTGGTTTCTCAAACTGGGTCATATGCCTAGCCAAGTGCATACTAAAGGAAGCAAAATATAATATTTTATTATGAGTGACAATGACTTCCTTGGATCTAGAAGATGTTACCCTGGTGATTAGTCTGGTTATATAAAAGCATTTCCGAACAACAGTCACATGGTGGTCAAAGGATAGTTCATTTTCAAACAAGGTGCCCAAGTCCTTAATGAATGATTCAGTTTTTATGTGGGTGTCACCTATATGATAGGAGATAGAGTACCCAGGTTTATCAAACGTCACAATGCTGCATTGTTTGGCATTTAGTTTAAGGTCATGACTGAGCAACACTTGTTAGCATGTGTTAGGCTCCTCTGGAGAATGTGTACATCACCTGGGTATTTATGAAAGCTCTGAGTCTATAATCAACTACATCAGCCACAGGCCTTTGGTGTCTGCTTTAATGCCACAGAAATAGATATCAAAGAGGAGTGGTTCCAGGACTGATTCGTGAGAGTCATCACCAGTAACCACTGTTTTAGTTAAGAATGTGACTGCAGCAATATCAGACTAGGTTCTGTTGATTTCCTATTCAGTGGATAACTTAGGGATTTACATTTAACTGGATTAGCTTATCAATGATGCAAAGAGTGGAACGGTATGGAAGGTTTTGGCCAAATCCAGGTACACCGTGTGAATTGACTTACCTGCCAAATCCAGCTAAGTCATATGAATTGATTTACCTGACCCTAATGCCTTAGTGGTTTGTTCAAAAAAACCCACCAGGTTCAAGAAGCAGGATTGGCATCTTGCAACCCACATTGGTTGAGGTCCAGGTATTGAAGACTCCCTATGCCCTTGTTTATGAGGTCCATAATGATGTGCTCCATTGATTTATAGATAATGCTGGTAAAGCTTAAACATCTAGAGTTATCCAGTTAGTTGTGGGTCCCCCTTTGTGGCGTGGGATAACTACAGCAGTTCTCCGTACTTCTGGCCCAAATCCAGTGTAGACGTTGAGAGTGAGCAGCTATAAGGAGTCAGCCAGGCACTGTTTAGCATGGACAAGAAGTAAACCTTGCACATTGTCAGGGACCATGGAGATAGTGAGCTTAGTCTTACAGAGAGTGCTTATGACTTGCTCAGATGTGATTTTGGGGATGGAGGAAGGTAAAGTTTGAGCTGAATGTGTCTGCTAATATGTTGACAGTGTCCTCATGGGATGAGTAAGTGGTTTTATTCTGCATTAACTCAGAGCATTGCTGCTTACTTGTTCTTAGATTCCTAATATAGCTGAAGAAGGCTTTGTGCTTATCATTAGTATGGGCGGTGAGTCATACTTCATACTTGTTTTTGGTGGATTTGATTGTGTTTCTAAGTTCTTTGTTGATCATCTTGGCCTCTTCTGTTGCTTAAAGGGTGTTAAGTTTACTTTTACAAGCTAGGAGTTTCTTCTTACTGTTGTATTGTGTGTTGATACTGGGGTTCCACTAAATACATTTGTTCTTGAATTTGACACTGTACTTGTGTTTTATATGCACCAAAGCCTCAATACCAGATTGGAGGCAGGTGTAAAATTTGTCTGTGAAATTTCCAGTGAGTGAAGTAGGGTCAGTTTGTTGAGCAAGGTATTTGAATTTCATCATCATCTGTTAGCTGGAGTAGATTTCTCTTAGAATAGTCTCTGAAAATGGAGGGGCTTTAAGGTGACGCAGGTCTCATTCCTAAAGTAAATGTATTGTTGAAATCACCCAACAGGATAGGATTTATGATGTGGGATGTCAAGTTTAAGACATACTTTGTGTTCTTTTGTTGTTATAGGGGGTGAGTATGGTAATTGTCTACTTTTTGGTTCTGGGTTTTGTTAATGTAAGAAGAATGTGATGGACTTCCTGTTCATTGAACTGCATTATGAGTCTAAAGGTGAAATGGCTTCTTAGGAATGCAGATACACCACCACCAGCTACAACATCCAATTCAGTGTTGGGTCTGAAGCAGTGGTATGCATTAAGACCCTGCACTGATGTGGTGTTTTCATTGCTCTGAAACCATGTTTCAGTAACTATGTATATATTAATATTTACAAGGGATAGAAATGACTGTAAGGAGTGCAATTTTTTGTTTAGGCCTCTAGCACTGAACAGTGCTACTTTTATATGGTTTTGATTATAACGAGACAAAAACTAAACTGTTGAAACAAAATAAAAACGCATGACTGAGCAGGAAAACGACTAATTCACTTTATTTAAAAATGAGTGCTTTCATTTTTATAATGTGTAAGAAAGTTCTTCAGACAAAAATTAAATTAAAAAGTTCCCTCTTAGAGGTATGAAGAGTCAGTTGATTCCTAAAACAGGAAGTCCACAGTTAAAGGGAACAATGCAAAGGTCCATAAAATGTTACCGAACAAGAACATTAAAATATCAAATGACATAAAAAATAGTACCAGAGACCCACTAAAATTACAAACCCCAAGTTTAACAAAGAAACATTCCTTATTAAAAATAAAGAAATTTAAAAAATCTACAGTTTAAAATTCATATATACACTAAAAATTGTTGTTAAAAAAGGACATGAATATATACAAACGCTAAACACTAAAAACTAAATAGAATGCAGATCCTCAAAAATGGATAAGTCAAGAAGTCAGTCTAAAATAATAAGTTCAGTGTATCTACTCAGTGCCTTTAATTTCAAGTTTGAGCTGATAGATCAATGCTCATTTAAACCTGGCAAGTTACAAGCATTCATCTGTAATTACCAGTAAAGTTCTTGTTTCTCCAGGATCACTGACCATGGACTTCCTTGAATGTTTTTATCCACCTTTTGTATGACAACGGATTTATGATGATGTCCTGGAAAGCCCTGTGTATGTTTACACAGGGCGTTAAGTTTGTTTGTCGTTCCTGATGTCAGGCTCATGCTTGTATATCCTCTCCCATAATTTATGTTCAGTTTTACCAATGTAAAAGCAGGGGCAACATTAGCATAATGCACCATACACCGCCCCCATCATGTCACAATCAAATCTCTCCAGTACATGACATTTTCTCCTAAGGATAGAGGAATCCTCACCTACATGGATATATTTACAGTGATGACAGTGACCACATTTTCTCATAGAGGGTTTCAAGATGGCCTTTTAGCCGAGTTGATTCTCAAAGATATCCTTAAAGGTAATACCAATCCTGTAAACAAGCCTAGGGCTGTCTCCCAGATTTCCTCTGATCTGAGCATCCTCCCCCATTATTATCCATTCTTTCTCAGGATCCATCTTAATTTATCATGATCACTAGAAATGGTAGTAGTAAGTGCACAGGTAACTTATCATGAACAGTAGTAATAGTAGTAATAAGTGCACAAGTAACTTATCATGATCAGTAGTAATAGTAGTAATAAGTGCACAGGTAACTTATCATGATCAGTAGTAATAGTAGTAATAAGTGCACAGGTAACTTATCATGATCAGTAGTAATAGTAGTAATAAGTGCACAGGTAACTTATCATGAACAGTAGTAATAGTAGTAATAAGTGCACAGGTAACTTATCATGATCAGTAGTAATAGTAGTAATAAGTGCACAGGTAACTTATCATGATCACTAGTAATGGTAGTAATAAGTGCACAGGTAACTTATTATGATCACTTTTAATTGTAGTAATAAGTGCACAGGTAACATATCATGATCACTAGTAATGGTAGTAATACTTGCACGGGTAGCTTATCATGATCACTAGTAATGGTAGTAATAAGTGCACAGGTAACTTATGATCACTAGTAATGGTAGTAATAAGAGCACAGGTAACTTATCATGATCACTAGTAATGGTAGTAATAAGTGCACAAGTAACTTATCATGATCACAAGTAATGGTAGTAATAAGAACACAGGTATCTTATCATGATCCCTAGTAATGGTAGTAATAATTGCACAAGTAACTTATCATGATCACAAGTAATGGTAGTAATAAGAACACAGGTATCTTATCATGATCCCTAGTAATGGTAGTAATAATTGCATAGGTAAAAGGACTGGAACTGCTGTGTGGTCCTGCACAGTTCTGGTTAGTGGATACCTCTAGATGATCCTCCATTTGTAAAATAGGGATAACGTGTCCAGTTTCCCTGTGTCTTCTTGATTATATAAATAGATGGGTAGGAGGGTTCTAATCTTACAACAATTAATGAATAGTTTGTCATTACATCACAGTTGCAGGGAAACACCTCCTCAGGACTGAGAACATGAGACAATATAATGTATGTTGTTGCCTAAATAAGGCGTGTTCCAAAATGGGATTATATCCACATTGAACATAATTGTTGTTCTACTGTCACAGGGACAACAGCAGGGGGCTACAGGTGTGTTGGGGTATACACAGCACTGGGCAAAGTTGTCTGACATACAGCAAGATTCTTTCTATGTAATAAGAAGGACACACATTCCTTGATTCATACACATCACGTAATGCATTTATATAACCACATATATGACAATTGGTGATGTACTTATACCATGGCATATTCATTGAGCCCAATATGGTGTTGATTTTCTCAGTGGTTAAGCAAGTGTTCCAAACAGGTATTGACTGACTATAAGCATTTGTATACTTAACTGTTCTGCCAGAAAGACATCCCCCAAACCTACTTTGTATGGATAGAGTAGCAGAGGCCTCCCCCATCCATTTTAGCCGATAAAAATGATGGGTAAATAAAGCACAGCTGATTGACTGACTTCACATAAGTGGAATTCAACAGCTGTGATAAAAGCTTCACTGTGGCAAATGTGATTAATATAATAGCCATATTGTTATTTGGAATACTTGTACAGCTTGATATTCAATTCGAGCATTGGGATTCATTTTGTGTGAAGGTATGATGTCACACAACAACCATTACAACATGTCAGTTGTATCCCCTGATATGTTGCATAAACACATGTGAACGTAACATTTGATTTTATGGCAGAAGACATTTGTTCTGCCAATGTTATGGTGACAATACTACTTTCGCACATGTATTGGGTACCGTGGTGTACACGAGAGTGCTCCACCTCTTGGGTGGTATGTGTACTGAAATGCAGAGAAGTTGTCCATGACCACAGAACATTGATATAGGCCTGCTCACATTTGTGTGACATGAGCATATTCATTTAATTTCATTTGTTTGTCACAATACTCATTGCTACCTCCTGTGGCAGATGTCAACATTACACATTTCTGGGGAATACATTGTATCATAGTGAGTGTTTTGCATCTGTTCTTATCTAAATGCACAATAACTGTGTCAGACAGGATTGCCTTATGCAATGGTATTATGTATGTCACACTCTGCTCCCACATTTGAAACACCACATCCTCCTACATATAGGGTGCATAACCATTAGATTATTGAAGTGCATAATTCCCTTCAAGGGTGATACTACTTGTACATGTGTTAGGCCTATTTCTCCAGTGTGTAAAGTTAATACATAGGTCAGTGTTAACATTGATGGTATGGGTTCGATTCTTGCAACAGGTGATTGTGGCTTCTCAGCCATTCCTATTTCCAACATGTTATATTGATGAAATGCATTCTCTGCAAATATCCCATAATGTAAATTCTGTCCTTGCAAAATGTCACCTCAACTCAGCATGTCAATGACAACCATATGTCATGCAATTTCCCTCTCTTACAATGTTAATTTGAGTAACTGTCACATCCTATAATATCATGTCTGCTTTTATTTACCTATATTTTCTCAGAAAGTGTGACCACCATTAATTATGACATGTGTATTGCAAAATGTTATTATTACAAAATTGTCTTTATGACATAAGCACCTTCACATTAATTTTCTTACAAGAATTTCTGCATTTACCCTCCCCTCTTACATATTTCTGTATACGGCTCTTTGATTTCTCTGCACATTGTCCTCAGTACACTTTTCCTGCCTAGTAACACATATATTGTATTTGCTCTTGCCGTTTCCCCTCCCCTTTTACTTATTACTGTATTCATATCTTTGATTTATGTGCAGAGTATATTTTCCCTGCCTGGTACAGCTTACATTGTTTGCACTATGTAGCTCTTCATGATGTCCCCACGAGCATGCTTAACAAGTTTGCCCATAGGCAACATGGTTTCCTGGCTGCAACACTGTTGTTAGCCATGAAAACTTGCTTGTATTCGTGTAAGTGTGATGAGTAGAATTCATATGCAATTAGTGCTGCTGCTCATCACACTAACATGCAAGCATCTTGTAGGCTGTGTATGAAGCCTACATGATTATTCATGAATCCCACAGAGGATCTTTATGCATATCTATATATTTTAATGCAAAAGGAAACACTGACTATTCAGAAAGACTTATAGAGTTGGCATTCATTACATTATGTTTCTCAGACGAAATTCAGAGAAATGATTATAAAATATAGTGAAATCAGAAAAAAATCACTGTTACAGAAACATACTGACCAGTGCATCAACAATATCTATGTATATGCAAACACACACATGCACAGACATCATTATAATCCCAGTTAAAAGCACAACCACTGTAAGTGCTGCATGCTATATACTCATACTATATTTATGAATGTACAGCATTTTCAGAGACACTTTCATACCTTCTTCAACTGTCATACAGCTCTGGCAGGTGTGATTAAAATTAAATACATGTATAAATATATAATTGCAGTCACTATTAGCCATTCACTGACAAAGTACTGTCTGATCAATGCATCTAAATATATATACATGTATGCACACATATACACACACACACACACACACACACACACACACACACACACACACACACACACACACACACGATAACTGGTGAAAAGAAACCTCATGTCTTTGTATTCAGTAGAGGGAGGACTCATCAGGTGATTGGCTGTAAAGTCCTGACATCAGACATTTGTCATTCAACTGTGCAAACTAAGAAATAGGGGATGGTTGGCTCAGGAAAGGCTATAAAAGTAAAACATATATTTAAAGAATTTATACTTTAAAGAAGCACCACTGCAGAAGTCTGACTTTGATAGTGTCAGAATGCAGGTTATAGAGGATGACCTCAGCAATATGTTGCTGAGACGATGATGTTAGGAGAAGGGACTGACACTGAAGTGGACTCACTCCGCATGGTAAAATTAATTTCAGACTACTACTTTATTGATGCCAGCAGTATTTAAGGTCTTATTTTCACAACTCCATATACATACACACATACGTTGACTGCTGTAAGATTAGAACCTCTTGCCTATTAAGCTGTGCAATCTAGAGGACATAGTACTTAACTCAAGAGCTACAGTAGAAGTTTGACATTTATTGTGTAAGAGTACACTTTTGTAGAGGATAACATCTTTGTGGTGTTGCAGAGAAGATGATGATGGGAAAAGGGTCTGACATTGATGTGGACTCACTCTGCAGTGTAAAATTAATTCCAGGCTACTACTTTATCGAGGCCAGCAGTAGTTAAGGTTATATTTGCATGGCTGTCTACTCACACAGACACAAGTTGACTGCTATGAGATTAGAACACCACACCTATCTATTGACACAATCTAGAGGACACTGTACTTAACTCAAGCACAACCACAGATGTCTGACTTTCAGTCTGTGACAATGCAGTTTACATAAGATAACCTTCTCATTCTGTGTCAGAGAAGATATTGTGATTGTGCAAATGTTGATGTGTTGATATGATGGTGTAAGTGCAATGTTATGATCAGTAATACATACATATATACTGCTGACTTGATCAATAATACATACATATATACTGCTGACTTGATCAATAATACATACATATATACTGCTGACTTATTTCAACTATCTTGTCATTAATGAATACCACAGAACTGAGAGTGACAGGTACCTACCTCTCTTGTGTATATGAGGCACACACACTTGTGAAACATAAGCTGGACAATCAGTCATTCTTGCTGCAGTGCAAGAGGGATAAAAAATTATTTATGTGTCAATGCTGTATGTGGTTGTATATTATTTGTATGTGTCAGTGATGCAGTGCAGATCCAACTGTCCAGAATGAAGTAGCCAGTTAACCAGTTCATTGCATTTCACATGAGTACATTAAACAATTTCCATGTAATGAAGTAATATAATCCAGTATCAATATACATTTTGGTTCCATATTTCTTCCTAAAGTACAGTGCTGAGAAACATATTAGTGAAGATATTAGCAAAGTGTTAGCGGGTCTATATTATAACATCAAAGTCTTAAAACTTTGAATGTTATAATATCGAACCCTATGCACCGAATGCTGAAAATAGCGAAGCTGCAGAATATCGAATACTTTCCTAGGGAAAGTATTTGGCGGGCCGTTTCTGCAGCTTCGCTATTTCCTCGACTGTGGAGCGAAGGTTACGGACCGGGTTAAGGTGAGTGTGCGAACAGATTGGGTTAAGGTGAGTGTGTGATAGTTAGGGACCTTAGGGTTAGGGAGCGGGTAAGGTGAGTGTGCGATAGGGACCTTAGGGTTAGGGAGTGGGTAAGGTGAGTGTGCGACAGGGACCTTAGGGTTAGGGAGTGGGTAAGGTGAATGTGTAATAGGGACTTTAGGGTTAGGGAGCGGGTAAGGTGAGTGTGCGATAGGGACTTTAGGGTTAGGGAGCAGATAAGGTGAGCGTGGGTAGTTACGGACATTAGGGTTAGGGTTGGGTTAAGGTAAGTGGATAGCTAGTAGTGTATGTATGGTTTAGTGTAGGGTTTTGTGAAGTGTATGTGTGTGGATTATTTATTTTGGTGTGCTTGTGTTGTGTGTATGTTTGTCGGAACAGCAAATTTTTTCCCTGGGAAAAAATTCGCTATTCTGAGTATTCGATGTTATAGTCTTTTGATCAAAATGGTTCGATATTATAACATTCGAAGTTTTAAGACTTCAATGTTATAATATAGACCTAGTGTCAGCACAGGAGTGATTATACTTTGATGTGTTGAACTGGGACTGTGAAGTACCAGTGTTAGTGGTGCTACTTGGCAACCTTTGCACAAATAAGAATTAGAAAGAAAATGTGATTCTGATTACATTTAAATAGACCTGTTTTATCTTAACATGTTGCGTACGTATGCTCCCCATGTTGTGTTATACCTTTCAATGCTAGCTCCAAAGCTCATTTCAAATATGAGGTATTGTGCTTGCCTTCCTCATTTGTGAGATAGTATGCTACAAGTAAACAGAGCTCTCCGCTGAAGGAAAAAGTGAAAAACTTTAATTTGGTTTGCCTTCTACAGAGCAAACAGGCTTAGCAGTGATGCACAGCCATCAGCTCTCTGGGCAGTATTTAGTGGAGAAACTCCACCTGTTAGCCTCTGGCTTTCTCTGTGTTAAAAGGTGCAAGCTCTCAGAACTAAATGAAAAAGCAGAGATGAAGAAGGGTTCGACTCCGGTAGTCAGATCATTTTGCAAAGAGTGTCAGAATGTCTATCATAAATGTAAGAATACCTAGGAATGACTATTATAAATATGTTGCCTGGTCTAACTGTGTGTGTGTGTGTGTGTGTGTGTGTGTGTATGTGTGTGTGATAGCCACTGACATAATCTTTTATACCTACTGCATATGAGACATGCTTCAAGGGAAATCACAAGTTAATTAGGTGTACAATGTGGTGTAAGGCAAACACAACATTTTTCAATAACACCTGAAATGCCATTTAGTATCACATACTACAGTTGCTCATTGCCACACCTTGCACAAATGCTTTGGACTACAACTGATCAAACAAAAGGAGTTTAGATAGATGCATAGGCAACTCATTCACAGGAAAGACACATAAAAACAGGCAGTAAGAGTTTCACCTAATGCTGCATTCAAACTGATGTCAAGATGAAATTTTAAGTCTACAGACTTGATCATAACCTCTACACCCCAACAAGGAAATCATACTTCACACATGTCAAAATCCCACCTTTGAAGGGACAGTGATAAGCTCTTCAGCCAATGAAAGATGTAGGTGTTATTCTTTAGCAAAGTAACTGCAGCCTGAAAATGCCATAATATGACATTTACACCCATCAACCTAATGAATAATTAACAGTACAAAGGGGTGAGCAAGATGGGGTGAAGCTAGAGACAGCTATGCAGACACCTATGAAAGGTTACTGTTATGAGTCATTAATGCTCATATTTATGATGTGCCCTTAGTATTCATCTGTCATGCTCTATATTGGCAAGTAATGGCTCTGGGGATCAAGAAGCTGTAGGACAGGCAACACCTGATGAATGCATTAGTGAATTAAGGGTGCTTTACTAAACCTTCCTTATGGTCATGGATGCGCTGGCAAATATTTAACTGGATAAAAAGTAAGGTATGTGGTATGAAACATATCATAGAAGTACAACATCACAGTGAGAAATACTGGGACATACATCTGGAATCGAACCCTTGATGCTGGGGCCAGAAATGAATCTTCAAACAACTGATTTATGTCAACACTATACAGAGGATGCTGCACTTGCTACATCCAATCGTAAAGAACTGTTAGAGTAACTGTTGCTAGTGATTTCCTTTAGTCTGCCTTCACTCTGTATTCCTATAACTCAGCATGTTTAAGCACCTTTGCATGAAGATAACTGGACTACTGTAGGTGGTGGTAATAACTGACCAGAGTTTGCCAAAGGACATTAGCAGCCATTCACTGTCAGTCGGCATTGGTGCATGATGCCAAAGTCTACACAAATACTGAGGGGAAAAAGTGAAGGCTTTCTTATAGGCCATTTCTGGCCATATGTTTGTGCATGATTCTATGTTTTAACCAGATTAAATGTGTGAAAATGGAGATGACAGGAAAGTGGTGAAATGGGGGGCAAGCAGAGGGGACGACACAGGTGAAAGAACAGAGTAAATTGTAAGAAAGTAGTGGGAGAGAACCATAGCTATCCACTTCTTCACAACATAAATGTAGAAGTATAGTCAGAATTTGTTGAATTTGGACTGTCACCGCACCAACGCTAGGTGACAATAACAGTATAATGTTGTACAGCCAATTGTACCAAATCATGTATGTCAAGAAGACATATAGGTGAAGACAAGTGCTATGTATGGGACATTATTTATTTATTTTATTTACGTTTTGTGGGACAGGTGCCCATTTTTTACTTTTTTAACTTTCAAATAGAGAGGAATGTTGAGGAAGGAGCTTAGGAATGTGAAGGTCAGGTAGGAAGGTTAGGTGAGGAAGCAGGGACAGATGTAAAGGACAAACAAGCCAGACAAGGATGGCGATGGACATAAAAGGTTAGGGTTCATCATGATTGGGGATAGGTAAGGGACATCATGCCTGAGAACAGTGAGAATCTAGCCCACACCCTCAGTATCCTGTGCCAGTTTTCAATGTGGCATTGTCTTGGCAATATGATGAAATACCTTTTTTATATGGCCAATTCAAGCACTGAAACCCCTTTCCATCCTACTCTGCACCAGCCCTGTCGACTCTTGGCAGGTGACACAATCACCACCTCCACTACTACTTCTGGAGGGTACCAGTGCACCAGCTGCCAGGGAAGAGCTACCTGATGCAGATGGGGCAAGTAGGGCAAGGGTTGTGGAGGCAGCAGTGACAACTTGGGACCCTGAAGTGCTGGGTGTTGGTGCTACAGCCCATGGAGGGATGTTGGGCCGAGTTGCAGTGGTCAGTCTACCTCTCTGTGTTCCATGTCAGGTTTTGTAAGCAGACATGTATGACAACAGAACACTTTTATGACATATAAAATATCCCCCTCCCCACAAAAAGAAAAAAAAAATGAGAGAGAAGACGTAGAGTAAGACAAAAAAGAGTGAATTAGATCCATGGCATATCACATGACTATATAATTTCAGAAAATAAACAGTTATGATTATCCAGTCTGTACACCTTTGCCACATCCAGGTATGATGAGAAGGTCTTACTGTTGTGCCATTAATCAATTGCACTGCCATGATACCAGAAATACAACTACTTTCAGTATTGCCATACTGTGTACAAATACAATAGTTGTTAGGCTTACAGTAAGACAAGTTGCATAGGTACTCAGTGTCTCTCTGAGGTGAGTTAACATTTCTTAATGCACCTCCCAGTTCACAGCCATGTCTTCAGCAGGTGTACAACAGAAGAGAAGAGATATGAAAACATATTAAATAATGGTTTTGGCTGTGTCCTGTATTCCATATCATTTAATACTGATGGGTCACAATATTTACACAATTGAGAGGTGTCCGCACTTATAAACTCATCCTCCCCTCAGCTAAGGAGGTTTTTCTTATAGGATCATAGGAGGTTACTAGGCTAATGGCTCTGGGCCCCTTACAAGCCTAGCCAAGAATTTATCCCAAAAAAGAACCCTCAGTCAGCAGCTGTTGCCCCTGTCAATGAGAGACAAAGATGGAACCCCTGGGACAAATTTGTGGTTTCCCATCCACTCATTAACGTTGCACTTAAAGGGGGTCCTCTGACATGTATGGGAAGTCTATTCCAGATACAGGACAGCTTCTGGGAGATAAACCTGTCTCTCCAGCAGGTTTAGTTGATGTCACATATTAGATTTAGGCCTATTGACTGGGTAATGCACAAGGAGTTAGACTTATGGATATGGAGCATCTCTAGTAGGGCAGGGTCTGATATTGTCTTGTTGGTGAGACACAGATTTCTGATCACATAGCCCAGGCTGGTATGACCTTGACCCTGAGTAGCATCCTGCCCTCAACAAGAATGATACCATGGTATAAAGAAAAAATTCTCGATTTCAGCAATTGGCTAAGTTTCTGGTGTCATTCAAAGGGGATCCAGTGTCTGTCCACCTGGAATGACATGCTCAACAAGCCACGCTGCTTCGCTAGAGATGGCTTGCACCTGTCACCCTTAGGCTTTTGAATACTGGCCAAGGCTCTTGCCAACCCCATAGTGCCTTTTTTAGGCAAGGCTCAAAAGACAAACCCACTGCCGTAAATAACACAAGTAACAAAAAACTGAGGGTAATGCTACTCAATTCCAGAAGTCTAAAAATCAAAATGCATGCACTCGAGGCACTCCTCAGTATGGAGAAAATCAATATATGTACAGTAACAGAAACCTGGTTTAAGGCTCCAGTGAGCACCCCAGCACTACCAGGCTACAACTCATACCATACATTTCAGCCACAGAACCCAAACCAAAATACAAAAGGCGGGGGCGTATCCATATTCATCAAGGATACCCACACCTCCAGGTTAGTGGCACAGCACGATGCTTCAGAGATCATCCACGTGCAACTAACAACGGGCAAAACTGCAGTTCAAATTGTAGCTTACTACAGATCACCCACCATGTCCCAGGACCCCCATTTCACATTTCTGGAAACACTGGGAAACATAAAGGTCCTACCAAACACCCTAATATTGGGTGATTTCAATTACCCAAACATTAACTGGGAGAATTACTCAAGTACTAACTCCCTTGTCCAACATTTCCTAGAATTTATAAACTCAAACACCCTGGTTCAACTGGTCAACACTCCCACCAGAGGTGACAACATATTGGACCCGGTCATCACCAACATGGGCGACCGGTGTTCCACACCGGAGGCCAACCCCTTGCTGGTTAGATCTGACCATAAACAAATCACTTTGGATATCCACATTCCGCCCCCACCCCTGGACAAGAAAACCACCATGAAAAACTTTTCAAAAGCAAACTTCACGTTACTTAAGTCAGAGGTGGAAAGTTTCAAAGCCCCCATGCTGAAGGATAATGCTGTCCAAGCTGAAAAATCCTTTACTAATGCATTCTACGGGCACCTACAAGAATGCATGGATCATGCCATCCCAAGCAAAACCAAAACTCACTCCTCCAAGAAAAGGAAACCAGTCTGGTGGACTCCTGCCATAAACAAGCTATACAATAGAAGGAGGAAACTAGTACAGAAAAGATTAAAATCCCAAGAAGGGAAGACATCCCTGATCAGTATCAGCAAGAAACTACGATCCCTCATAAAATCATCCAAGGTGAGCTTTGAAAGAAAAATGCCAAGGACTCCAAAGATGATCACAAGGCATTCTTTAGCTATGTCAAGAATCTAAGTGGCAATGCTCAGATCTGCTCGGAGTTAGTGCAGAATGACACAAAATACACTGAACCGACCGATATTGCCAACATTCTGGCAGACAGGTTCAGCGCAAACTTCACCCCCCTCTAACCCCCAAAAGGGCCCATAACCATACCAGAAGAATGTAGAGTCCCTAAAATCACAGACACTCAGGTTAAAATAGCCCTCTCCAAAGCCAAAAACACAGCATCAATGGGACTGGACGGTGTCCCAGGCTGCATCCTACACGAGCTCAAAGATGAACTAACCCCTCACTTAAACACACTGTTCAAACTCAGCCTCTCCACAGGCTACATACCCATAGAGTGGTGCACAGCAACGGTTATTCTGCTCCACAAAGGTGGAGCCACAACAGACCCTGGGAACTATCTCCCTATAAGCCTGACTAGCTTGGTCTGCAAGGGTATGGAGTGCATCATCATGGAACTCATTAACAGAGACATTGGGAACCTCCAAACACAGGCCCTACCCAGTTCGGCTTTGTTAAGGGCATATCATGCCTCCTAAACCTGATGAACTTCTTTGAGACAGTTACCAAGGCTATAGATGAGGGAAAGGTGGTACACACAGCCTACCTAGACCTTGCTAAGGCCTTCAACACCATTCCCCATTCTGGTATAGACAAGCTAGAGTTACAGGAGCTAGATCCGACTCTAAACCAGTTACAAGTGGAGTTCCCTAGGGCTCAGTCCTAGGACCCCTCCTGTTCGGCATATACTTCTCAGAGGTACAGGCAAGCAGAGGAGGACTATGGCTGACCAAGTTCACAGATGACTGCAAACTAGTGGCTATAATTGACTCTCCAGCTGACACAGACATCCTCCAAAAGGGTCTCACTGAGACGGATACCTGGTGTCAAAATCATGGCCTCAAGCTAAATGCCAAAAAGTGCATAGTCATCCCCTTTGGAAAAAACAAAGTACCCACAAACTACCACATAGGTGGTAGTCCCCTAAATACAGAAGACGTAATAAGGGATCTGGGGACCCAAGTAGATAGTGATCTCATCTTTGATAATCACATTGCCAAAGTGGTTAGAAAATCCTTCTACGTGGCCCACCTAATCACAAAAGGGTTCGCATCCAGATCAAAAGAGGTCATTGTGCCCCTCTACTCATCACTCATCAGATCCATCATAGAGTACAATGCCCCATTTGGGATGTACCTTACAAGACACCTGCAACAGCTGGAAAGACCACATAAGTACCTCACCAAGAGGATCACTGGCCTCAAACAGATGCCCTATGCAGCTTGACTAAAGAAATTACAGCTGTACTCGGTTGCATACTGCCTACTCAGAGGTGATCTCTGCCTGACATACAAGGCCATGTCCAACCCAGAATTGATGGACATGCTCCACCTAAAGAAAACCTTATCCTCTCGAGCTACACACTCTAGGGATCTAAACCTCACCACAACAATAAATAGGACATGCTGGAGGGATAGATTCCTTTCCCAGAGACTTCCCATGCTTTGGAACAAGATCCCAATCTACATTAGGCAGAACTTCTCGCTAACACCCTTCAAAAGAAACCTTGATGAGTGGATGAAAAACAGAAAGTTTACCTCGGGGATCACTTCAGTGGCTCTGCTGGACAGAGGCACAGGGAACTAATCTAAGGGGGCGGCGAAAGCCAACACATTCTGGCTAGGCTTATAAATGCCTTCAGGCAGATAGCCTAGTACGTACCTATGAACCTATGAACAGATCACCTCTGAGCAATCTGTTTGTTACCGAGTAGAGTGACAGTGATTTCAGCCTGTCTGCATAGGACAGATGTTGGCGGCTATGGATTCTCTTTGTGAGGTTTTTTTGTGACCTTTCCAGTAGGTGCAGGTGTTTGGAGAGGTACATACTAAATGGGGCATTATACTAAATTATAGACCTAATGAGGGAGGAGTACAGAGTGGTAATACCCTTATTTTTTCTGGATGCAATCCCTTTACTTATGAGATGAATCAAGTAAAATGCTGACCACTGCCGCCACATGATGGTCGAATGTGAGATTGTTGTCAACCTGAGTACCCAGGTCTCTCACCATAGGTTGTGTGCTTAGTGGGTTGCCGTTGATGTGGTAATCAGTAGGGGCCATGTTTTTGCCGAATGGTATGATAATACATTTTTTTTTGTGTTTAACTTAAGGCCATGACTTCGGCACCAGTTATTTGTAGCTGTGAGACCCTCTTGCAGTATGTTACCATCAACTGGGGAGTCAATGACAGGAACCAACTTACAGTCATCTGCAAACTTGGTCAGCCACAGGCTCTTTGTCTTTACCTGTACCTCTGAGAAGTATATGCCAAACAGTAGGGGTTCCAGGACAGATCCCTGGGGAACACCACTAGCGACAGGTCAGAGGTGATGGCACCTATTTTGACCTTGAGGGTCCTATTGGTGAAACCAAATAAACATTGCAGGCTTGAAATTAATCCACCAGGAGACAATTTATTAGAGTTAGCACTTTTGTTTTAATGCATTGAGTAAAACTTCTTCAGATTCTGAAGAAGTTTTACTCAATGCAGTTTCACTTGGTCCTATCGGTGAGTCAGTTGGCCACCCACCTGATGAGATAGGGGTTTACGCCAAGTTGTGTTAGCTTTTCAATGATGCCTGAGTGGGAGATTGTGTCAAAGGCCTTGGCCAAGTCAAGGTAAGCTGTGTATACCAACTTTCCCTTATTCAGGGCCTTGGTGACCGTCTCAAAGAAATCAACCAGGTTCAATAGGCAAGATCTGCCCCTGACGAATCCAAATTGGGTGGGGTCAAGTGCTTGGAGATTGCCTATGTCCTTGTTTATGAGATCCATAATAATATGCTCTATGGATTTACAGATCAGACTTATCAAGCTAATGGGGTGATAGCTTCCTGGGTTACTAGTGACACCACCTTTGTGCAAGGGGATGACAATCACAGTTCTCCATTCTGCTGGAATGAAGCCTGTAATTAGACTGTGGTTGAATAGGGTGCTCAATGGTGAAGATAGTTTTTGCTGGAGATGGTGCAGAATACAGCCTAGGATATTATCAGGTCCCATGGAAGCTGTGTTCTTTGCCTTAGATAGGGCCTTTAACACTTGATCTACAGAGATGTGAGGTGTGAGACAAGTATCGGAGATGTCAAATGGACCTTTGGGGAGATAGGAAGGTGAAGTTTGCACTGACCCTATCAGCTAGCAGGTTGGCAAACTCAACAGGATCAGTGTAAGTGGTACCATTAAGTACTAACTCGGAACAAACCTGGGCTTTGCCATGGAGGTTTCTAACATAACTGAAGAAGGCCTTATGGTTTCCCCTTTCTTTCGGAGGTTAGTTTCAACTCATAATTAGCTTTGGAGGTTTTCACTAGTGATCTAATGTGCTTGTTGAGGGTGAGAAGGGAGTTTTTCCAATTTGGAAATTTGTTCCTTTTTACCATTGGACAACAGTTTCTTTCTTTTGTTGTAAAGACTGAGGATGTCCACCAGACAGGTTTGTTTTTCCTTGAGGAGCAGGTTTTAGTTCTGTTGGGTATAGCTGAGTCCATGCAGCTGTACAGGTGCTTATATACTGCATTGGTGTACTGTTCAGCATAGTTGTATGCATCCTCTGAGGAGGGCGGTGGTGTAAAGCTACTGATACTCTCCCTTAGGAGGTTGTAGTCAGCTTTGAGAAGTTTTTTAGCCTGTTTACAGCTGGGGAGGGGTTGAGTGGGATAGAAACTTCGAATGAGATAGACCGATGATCTGATCTCACCAGGGAAGAACATACTATGGGAGTGGTGCAGCGGTCAGCCATATTAGTGAGAACCAAGTCCAGAATGATATCTCCCCTTGTGAGGGATGAGACAAGCTGGTCTAGTGTGTTAGACATGATGAAGTCAAGGAATCATTGGGTGAGTGCATTAGTGCAGGAATAGTTCACCCCAGTCTATGGTGGGGTAGTTGACATCACCAAGGATCAGGATGTTAGGGGGTACATTTCTGTGCTGTTTATAGGTCACTATAGTAGTGACAACAATTTTGTCCAGTGTGTAGGATGTCAGTTGCACTGGAGACAGCCTTGGTTAATATGTTCCAAGCCTCAGTCTTATTCTGATATCCAGTATATTCCCCCCTGCAGCAACCTATGACCGTAGCACTTCATGAGGAGTGGCACAAAAATCCCGGACTCCTCAACACTCCACCTCTGTACTCTGAATTCAGCACCATCATCTCCTGCACCAGCCATGCCTGAAAAAGTCAAGCAACAACTCTATATCTGAAATGGTGCCAAATTCCAGTCTCACATTTAACAGCTAGTGTGCAAACACACACAACTATAACAACTGCATTCACATGATAGAAAGCACAGAGAGACATTTGCAAGCAAAGAAGAAGGTATTTTATTAAAAACAATGAAGATGTGAAACAGAGTCAGATTTGCCATGTGTGATGTTCATCCTATTCACACTTTTTCAGAGGGTAAACATTGACAGGCTTAATGGCTTGGCTTGTTTTAGAGGTTAAATAACTTGGCACATAACTTTCTGGAATTACACACTGTAAAAAGCTAGTTGACCAATGTGGAAATCAAACCTAAGGAAGAAATATTGCATACATTTCAATCAAGGTGATTATTTGTCAGTGCTACAGGAGAACTCCCTTTCAGTCATTTTCATTACAGATAAATTGCATTCAGTATGAATTCTCTCTCTTGCTATAGACCTTATATCTGCTCTGACTTTTGTCAGTATCCACCTATTACTTATCCTTTACAAAGACATATCTTACCCTTTATAGCTAATTTAACTTGTATAGCCAAGTCTTTTGTAAATAGAGAGTAAAATACCTCATCTAATTGCTTCCAACAAATTCTCCAGAAACTGTGCAAGTTGTTTTTTTGGCATTTGCTGAAAATTTAAGTATACATCTGTACCATAACGTCTTACCTAAATTTATGTTTAAACTGTGTACATTTTTGAACTGTAGTAGACTTAAGTTTGTATCTGTATAATAACCTTTACCTGAATAGTTGTACTAATGTAACTTCTTGGAGCTTATCTCCCCAGGACTCTACTGAAAATGGACATGCATTCAGTTAGACCATCCCGGTCAACAAATGTAAAATAAATAAAAATAAAGATATACTTCAGATAGGCCTGTATGTAAATTTAGGAAGTTCTGTGAAATGTGAAATGAGGCAGTATTACTGTTTGTAAATGTATGTCAGATGGATAGATTTTCATGAGCTGATTAATACAGGTTGGGGTATGATACATACATATGTCACTACACATACTGTCCTCAGCACAGAGTTGGTCTATGTGAGCAGACAAGATGATTTTCACTAAAGTATTCTGTTCATCACAGATATGCAAGTGCATTTTTAATTTATTTCCATAATTATCCTGCTTAAACAATTGCACACACATTCAGTTGTGTTTCATAACTAAATCATTAAAGGGATATACTGCTTAGAAAAAATAATTTATCAAAAGACTGAGACATTTCTTGAAATAAACATATTTATGATAGCCATTTGTATGTAGGACAATAACTCACTGAATTGGGCAGTGTCTGTGATGGAACGTCTGCTGAGGGCCAGCATTCATGTGTCCACAGCGCCTCAACATCCTCTGATGTTAGCCACCGTGGCTGTGCCAGATCCTGCTTCCATATTGTTACTACTTCCACCGCTCTGTCAGTGTTTGAGGTGTCCACTCCCAGATGTGGTAGGCCATGGGGTCATGGTCCTGAACAAAGTCATGAAGAGAGTTCATCGAGCAGACTTTGCTCATGTTTAGGTAGTACCTTGACTTTGAACTGGGGACATGGAAGTGGCAGTGCAACTCGTAGTACAGGCAGTTTGTATGGTCGGAAGTGACAACACTGAACTGACAACTTGACCATGCACAGCTCACACCTGTTGGACATGTCTGGACATAGTGCTGGCACAGAGCTTGACTGTGTTTGTGCAGACACACACACACGCATGTCACAAAAATAGCCCATATCAAACCACACACATGCAAGCTAAGAAAGCCTTAATGATGATTGGGATACATCTCCTGCTAATGGCCCTGAGATTTCCTACTTTACTGAATGTCGTGTGTTTCTTACACACACTGACCTATTTTGGTGTCAGCCTTGGCCTACTGCCCCCCCCCCCCAACCTGTGAAAATGATGATGACTGTGCCATGCCCTTTGTTCATCTGGGTTTGACTTAGAGTTGCAAAAATGTCTGATTCACAGAGTGGATAGCTAAGAGAGTCTTTCTCAGTATGTTGATTATATGCATATTTAGTACATTAACAGGATTTTGACTGTTTCTCTAAATACTCATTTCAGATGGCTTTTTTTTTCATTTAGTATTGTAAGTCATGCATTCAAAGCAGTGATATTACATTCCTGCTTATTGTTCTACTTGTAAAACTGTAGATATAATTGTCCTGTTGACTATTTTGTGTGCAGTGAGTAAGTGATTGGATTGATGCCAGTTATTATACACAATGCATACATGTATAGTGCAGATATCATTCCTATAAATCAAGAATGCCATTGGTGGACACCTCACACAGGTTCTGATTGAGTACATTTATGACTGATAGAATGCAGGTAGTTTATCTTCTCACACATTTGTTCATATAATACAGGTTCCACTCTTACCTTGACATTACTGCAGTTATGAGTCGTGTGCTCTGGGGCGATCTCTGTCTGATACTATCCATACACAGACATTACATGGGTAAGCAAAGTTTGAGAGATAGGATGGCATCACCTTTAATATTTGTATGTGCTTAGGTTGTAACATGTATTTCTTCACTGGTGAGTCTGTGTGCTGTCATTTGTCTCTTAGTTGTTGTCTGTGTGCTCTATCCTTTGAGTCTTAGGGGGTGAGTATGTGGCTATCCTTTGTCTCTTAGCCAGGACAAGGACATACTGTGCACTCCTACATCTGCCAGCTATCTCTGAAGCTGGACGTTCTCCCACAGAATCTTTGTCTATATGTGATGGAGGTGTTGGCCCTGCCTGTGGTCCAGGAATGTATGGTCCTGCCCTTGCTGTTCTTGTTGCAGCTGCTTCCTCAAGATGATATTGTGCAACATGGTACAGTTTGTGAAAATTTCAGCACTGGTGCCTAGGTCATACTGCAGGGCATGCCATAATGTGTCTAGACAGCAGAACTGTGACTTCAACATGCCAAACCACACTCTATGATGTTTCTAGTTTGAGCATGGGGGTTGTTGTATCCTTTCCCTGTGGGTGTGTGTGCATTTCTGATGGGAGTCATGAGCCACAGTTCCACTGCATAACCTGCATCACCCAGTATATGGTCTTGTGGAAAATCACCCCTAGCAAACCTTGTATAAAGCTGCGAGGTGTGCCATATGTGTGATTCATGGTAACTGCCTGGGTTGCTGCACATACATTGAGGATGACCCCATGGGAATTACAGACAACCTGGCACTTGACTGAGTTTACCCCCTTCCTGTTGATGTATGTCCTTCCCTGTTCACTAGGTGGGGTTGTTATTTCTATGGGAGTACAGTTTATAGCCCTAAGACTTCAGGGAAGTGAGCTACAGCATAACATTCCTGCATTGTTCTTGCTCTCTCCTCTGGTATGAGTGGAAAATAGACGTACTTCCTTGCATGTTGTAGCACAACATTAAGACACTAGTGCAATATCCTGGAGGTTGAGGCCTGTTACATCCCTAGTATATCCCCTGTGAGTCTCTGGAGTGTACCAGTAGCTAATATCCTTAATGCTGCACATACTGTATTTTACACTGGTATAGGTTCTCCTCGATTTCTCCTGGGTCTGAGGAGGGAACACAGAAGTTGCAAAATTCCTGTAGTGCTTCTCTAGCAACCCTGTATTGTTCTACTATTTCAATAGCATGCAGTCCATGGTGTGTTAAATGAGGTCTGAACACCCTTCCTCTCCTTGCATGAGGTCTATTAGCCACAGCAACAGCACCATAGATTTGAGCCTGTAACACATACGCATGCAGACAGCAGCAGTAGCCCCTAACATTGCTTTTTTCTAAGTGTGATGGTGGCTGTATTCCGATAGGTTTTGGAGTTCATGGCAAAGGGTTACACCATCTTTACATGGTTACTTTATAGCTTCCTGAATGGCTCCACCATCCTGGATTGATTAATTGGCATGTAATTCAGCTGCTTATGCTTTCATTACCATACTCTGCTGTTTACTTTTATTTGGAGGCTCTACACGACATGTAGAGACGTTTAATGAATACAAAATAGCATGCTATCATGTGCACATCATGCCATGATGCACACACACAATAGCAGTTTGGAAATTAGCCACATAAATTCGGCCCCATATTTTTGCAAATATGTCTGTGACTCTTCACTTAGATCACTGTGGAGTAGTATTTCTAAGTTAGAATACTGGTCAGGAATGACTTATGATTTAAATGGGGTTAAAGTGAGAAAGTCTAATTTTATATCTATGCCAAATTATGAATATATACCTTTTTAATATTTACGTAGATAAAACATCCTGGTGAACCACCACAGCTAAAATCTTTGGCAGTTTCTAGTTTCTCTTTACATTTTTATTATTTATGTTAACTTGGCCAAAACAATGTTAATGGTGCTTCATGGTATCGCTTGAAAGATTCAGAGATGCTGGGAAATTGTCATAATAACTGATGTCTAACAACTGCTTTGCAGATATTTGCAACTGATGAGCAATATAAAATGCAAATATATTTTAATATTATAATTATTCAAATATGGCAGGTGCTGTTCACTTAGCAGCACTGCGAAGTATCATTTGACAGGCCACCTTGATGCATATGTTAGGAATGGCCCCTAACCCAAATGAGTGGCCAGTAAATGAAAAGTGTGATTTCTTTTTATGCCATATTATGAATACATGGCATATTAATATTTCTTGTCAATAACTTGACCAAGCTAGAGTATATAAGGTACCTCATGGTTTCAAGTCTCCGCTTACATAATGCTGCAAACCTTGTCACTGATACCTACTGTCTACCCACTACTAATTTTCAGAGCTGTATACTTGTTTAGTAATAAAACATATGCATATGCATAAATATCCTACTTCTGTAAATATGTGAGGAATTGTCTCCTTGGACATGTTGTGGAACAGCATTCCACATGCTCAGTCACCACAGCAGTCACAAATGGCTTCTTAGAAAAAATGGATACTTGGTACAAAAGAAAATGTAAGTTGTTTTCCAGAAATATTAATAATATATCCTTCATGTTGCCTGTTCTCCAAGTCTGCCCACTAGCCTGTCATTATTGTTCTGCCCTACATCTGATGATCTGTGCGCACTAGAGTCAGTCGTCAGAAATGTTTTGCCTTCCTTTCTGTCCTTATCAGTTACTTCTAAATTAGGCCCTCTTTCAATTCCTCAACCTCAGTCTTTTCCCCTGTTCTTCCTTGCTCACCCCAGAATTTATCAAATGACTCCTCTGTCTGTACCAAGTTAACTATTCATTTCTCTTAATGGGGATATTTGCCAGGCATCTCTGGTATGGGTGAGAGCCCACAGCCCACTTATTAAATAGCTTAATCAGCCTATTTTTCCCATTTTGAAGATGAGAATTGGGTGAGGGGACCAAGCAAGTCCTACTAAGTCTGCAGGTTTCTCTAACTTCTCTCCCTGAAGATGGCTTACAAGCATCGTATCATGGCTGCCCTACAAACAACATGTGCACACTGCTGCACATGTAGCTTAGCTAAGTGTTGCTCTGTCTGCAGCATGGTTTAGTGAAACTTGATTTGTGAGTGATCACCTATACTTTGGTAGATGTCAGAAGAAAGGCAAGTCAAACCACCTTTCCTCCCCTGGATAGGGACCTGTTAAGGGACACTCACACTTATCCTTCCTGCCCAGGTCCTCTGGAGCCCATGCTGCTAACTGAACGCAGGTTGCCTGGGACATAGTCAAACTGTATCCCTCTGTGCTATGGGGCTGGGCTCCTTAACATTTCTCTTATCCAATATGCACTTTATCTCTTCCCAAATATAAATTACAATCTTTATTGTGTCTGTCCCCTTTCCATATACCCAGAAATTAGGCAACACTATATCCTACCATGCATGACAGGCAAAACTGTTCAGCAAAGATAATTTCTAAAGCCCTTAATCCTTTGTAGTGTAGAAACTCTTGCTGAAAACTGACAGAATAACATGATCAGGATGCATGTTTTTGAGTAGTAAAAAATAAACATGAGGACAGAAAGAGAATAAAAGGGATGGAGAGGTGGCAAGGGAACCTTCAGGGTTTATGGCTGCAGGAAACAGCCCATAAATTTAGGTAGAGGCCACATTCTACATAGATGAACAAGATCAAGGCCTATTGGTCAATAAGGAGTTTGATTCCATGGCTTCTATGCTGGTAGTTGTGGGTGCCCATGTTGTCATCCATTTCCTTCTTGAAGATGTGGACAAATTATTTAAACTCAGACCCCCCCTGCACCCCCCACACCCCCCCGCTCTTTAAATATACCAACTCCACGGTCACACTGCACTGTAGCGCAACCTCGGAGTTGGTATATTTAAAGAGCGGGGGGGGTGTGGGAGGTGCAGGGGGGTCTTGCCCCCTGCATATACTCTTTTATATTGTTTGTCCTTTTGTTTTTATTTTTTTATTGATACACAAAGTTCCGTAACTATATGTGCTCGAACATATGTCAGTCGAAGTTACAGAACTTCGACCATGTAATATAGACCCGTATACAGGGGAACAGTTACCTCCGTGGCACATCTATCAATCTCGAGGAGTATCGGGTGAGCAATACCATATTCTTTGTGGTATGTGCAGCCATGTTGGTTATTAAATGGAAGGTCTCCACCTACAAGGAGTCCAAGGTCTTTTACATTTAGTTAAGTTTAATTGTTAGCCATTTGTAGTACTTGAAGCTGGCAGGTTCCTATTATGTTATCGAAAGATAACATAATCGAATGGCCAAAACATCAAAACGGCCGCATTTCGAAGTTTGAATTGTGGGATCGCAGTACAGTGAAGATTGGGATATTTGCCCTTTCCTCACTGTAGTGCGATCTTGGAGTTGGAATATATATTTTGCGGAGGGTGTGGGGGGTGCAGCACCCCCACAATAAAAGTTTTGAAATGCAGCCATTTCAATGTTTCGGCCGTTCGATTACGTTATCTTTCGATAATGTAATATGAACCCGAAGCTGGCAGGGTTGTTTTGCCAAATGCCAGAATGATGCAATTTTTTAACATTGAAAGCATGCTATATTATACTTCACCATTCATGTATACTGTTAAGCACCATTTGGAGGGATGTGGTGTCAGAGGGCTTAAGTAGTCTTCTGCATATCTGGTGAGTCAGGCAATCTAATCAGTTCTGATGCTTGAGAAAAAGATGCCAGTAAAGAGTAACACTAAAAACCTAGAGAGCCTTAAGAAACTCCATTGAATACTGGGAATTCCTTCTATTCTTCCTTGCTGCGTAAGACCATGCACCGCTTCATTTACCTTTACATCCATGAGATTATGTATGATTCTTTACATGGGTACAGTGCTGGACACTTTAGCCAGATTGATGCAAGCTGCAAGGATAGATAAGACTTCATTCAGGATGGCAGTCTTATTATCTGAGACATTAATGAGGTTCAACATGCAAAATCTGTTTCTAATGTTTTCATTCTGGATTAAGTTATAGAGAGAGAGGTTTCTCTTATCTGCCCAAGTAAGTTCCATGGTGATGTCACTGTCACTTTACAGAACAGCTCCTGAGAGGCTGATTAGTTTGTAGTTACTGGGCAAAGTAGAAGGGCCTCTCTTGTGTACTGTGGTTAAATTAGCCTACTTCTCAATATCAGGGATGTAGCAAAATTTAATGTAGTACATGGAATAAGGTGTTTACACTCCAATATTCAGAAAAAGACAAATCAGTTAAGCACTACTATTAAGACCCGATCTTAATAAATGTTAAGCACCTCCTGCTTAACTTGTTAAGGCTGGATCACATGCTAGGCAGTCAAATCTGCCACTACTGACTAACAAATACAGTGGGAGAATTCTTCTTATTTCAGCTTTTCCCGGTTAGGGGTCACCACAGTGCATCACCTGTCTGCTCATGACTGGCAGTGGAGTTTTACAGTGTTGAGTTGCCAGCCCAGCACCCAACCTTCCACAGAAGGCACACACACACACACACACACACACACACACACACACACACACACACACACACACACACACACACACACACACACACACACACACACACACACTCTCACACCTAGGGCCAATTTAGAGTGTCCAATCCACATACAGCATGTCTTTGGGATATGGGAGGAAACTGGAGCACCCGGAGGAAACCCATGTGACCACAGGGAGGACATGCAGACTCCGCACAGAAGGCACCCCAGCCTAAGATCGAACCGGAGAACCTCTTGCTGTGAGATGGCAACACTAACTGCTGCACCACCGTGGCCACCCTTACTGACTAACTAATACAGTGGGAGAATAAAAAAAAAAGTCAATCTCCCTCAGATACCGCCATCCATTTAAATCACTACTTCATTGATACCATTTCTAAACTAGTATCTAACACATCTAATAACCCCAACCCCACCTCTAATTCCACTTCCAGTTCTGTCACTTCAGTTACCAGATGCACACCTTTTTCACATTCCCAATCTGACTCCACTAATCTCTCAGACCCCTTCATGCTCAAACCTCTCTCTGTTAGTTATATTAAAACTCTCCTCAGTAAACTCAAACCTTGTTCTCCCACCCCTGATAAACTACCTCCCCAATTCCTTAAACTTGCTGCTAACTCTATTGCCCTTCCTACCACCATTCTAATCAATTGCTCCATCCAAGAATCCACTGTCCCCTCTATTTGGAAGGAATATTTCACTATCCCACTACATAAAGGTGGTAACTCCACAGAACCATCTAACTTCCGTCCCATTGCTATTCTTTCTCCCCTCTCCAAAATTCTTGAAAAGTGTATCCATTCTCAACTGCTTTCCCACCTTACTCAAAACAATCTTTTAACCAACACCCAGCACAGTTTCAGGCCCAAACACAGTACTAACACTGCACTCTTATCCTTCTTTCATACTGTAGCTGAGGCCAGAGACAATAATAAACTTGTGTCCTGCCTCTTCTTAGATCTCTCAAAGGCTTTCGATACTGTCTCTCACTACCTTCCACTTCATAAACTTTCTCAGCTGAACATTTCCATCCCCACTCTAAATTAGTTCTCAAGTTACCTGTCCAGTCGCCTACAAGCAGTTAAATGGCAAAATTCCTTCTCACCCTTTCTGCCAGTTCAGACTGTGTTCCTCAAGGTTCAATTCTTGGACCCCTCCTTTTCAACCTCTTCAACAATGACCTACACACTTCCAGCAACCTCTCCTCTGTCATACAGTATGCAGATGATTCAACTCTGATCTCCATTTCTGACTCTATCAATAACCTCCACCATATCACCCAATCTTCATTTCACTCTATTGAGAAGTGGCTCTTCAGTAATCAACTTATCCTGAACCCCTCTAAAACTAAGCTCTTACTATTCCTACCTAAAACTCTAGCCCACCACAAATCCACCTTTCTCATATCCTCTCTAAATGGCACCATAATAACACCAGACTTACACACTAAACTCCTAGGTATCATCATAGACAACCAGCTCAAACTAGACCTCCACATACTTCATTCTATAAAGAAAACACACCAAAAACTGGGCATGCTATACAGAAACAGTTCCTGACCCCCAACTCAAAACTACTGCTAGCCCAATCCTATCTTCTCCCCGCCCTCTTCTATGGCTTCCCTTTATTTTCCAATCTACAAAATAACCTGCTGGTAAAACTAGACCAAACCTATAACAAAATTGCTAGATTTGTCACCAGCAGCCCCTATAAATCCCATCACTGATCCACTCTCATAAAATTACATTGGCTGGAATTCCCACACCTTCTGACCAAATGTCAGCTGATCCAAGCATTCAGAATTCTTAATTCAAACTCTGACTGTCCATCTCTGTCCAACCTGATCTCTTGGTGCACCCCTTCCCGATCCCTGTGCAGCTGTTATAAACTCTTACTACAAGTCTATAAACCCAACAAGAACATAGGTAAAATACTCTATAAACAGTCCATCTCCCTTACCTGGAACAATCTTCCACTCCATATTAGAAGTCATACCTCCCTTCCTAACTTCAAACATGACCTGATAGTGTACCTCCATAACAACCCTTTATGTACCTGTTATCATCCTACTTAACCCCTCCCTCTCCATATACCCACTTCACCACTAAGTCTGATCTATAAGACCTTTTTCCTCTTTCTATAACTTACTTTATCCAACTGCTCTTCTTTCTGTACCTTCCCTCTAATTCACTACATCCCTCCTCTACTACTATCTTCTTTTGCCCCATTCCCTCTTCTGACCTACGGTCCCTTGTGCAGCCACCCCTCTCTACTTTTTACTCCCATTCTACTTTCCCTCAGTTTTGAAGCCCCTGCACTTACACATTTCTTCTTCTAGCCACTAATCTAATTATACCTTGTTTCTTTTCATTATATTACCTACAACCTTAACTTCCTTCCTGCTTACCTGCTGGATTTATTATTGTTGTTTCTCCTGTTACAACCTATTACTACACTTTTTGTATATATGGCTATGTACTATTCCACTGAGTACATTATGTTCTTCTTATCCATTGTATCCATAAGATTGTTTTAGATTGTTTTGCTCTTTAATATTGTTAATTTGCCTCTATTCGTATGTATTTGTATGTCTGTTTGGGGCTTTTGCCCTCGAGTCTCCACTGAAAAAGGGTAAATTCTTACCCAGCTGGACCAACCCGGTTAACAAATGCGAAATAAATAAATAAATAAATTGTTTCTACCTGTGTCCATACTGGTAATGTGTTCATGACTTCCTCTTGTTGTCACATGGGAAATATATCCAGGGATTTAATCTTCCAGTTCAATATACCACAAGTATACACACACACACACACACACACACACACACACACACACACACACACACACACACACACACACACACACACACACACACACACAGACACCTCTCAAGTGTCTTGATTTTCACAGAGTGTCCAGATTTTTGCCTTATATATTTATTTATTTATTTAACATTTGTTGACTGGGATAGTCCAACTGAGCTTGTGCTCTTTTTCTACGGAGGCCCGGAGGGAAAACTCCAGAGTACAGGGTATACAGTTAAAAGATTCACAGTACAAATTGAGCAAGTAACACATTCACAGTATAGGTTATGAAATTAAAAAGAAAATAACAAGCAAGTAATAAATTCACAGAACAGATTATGCAAGTATAAAGAAGATAACAGGAGTAAAGTAAAAAATATAATAAACACAATAAAAAGTTTATATGAAATAAGGTTAAATAGATGAACATTGCTGTACAAGTAAGGGAATTCAGCAAATGAGGCATTCAAATAGGTAGTGAGTATCGAGGAGGTGGGTAAGAACAAAGTGTCAAAAATGCAGAAGAATTGATCATATTGGTCTAGTATGATAGTCATAGCAGTTTGGTAAATTACAGTGTGAGGGGAAATTAGAGAGGGGGTGGACGAGAGAAAGGTAGTAGTGTCAGATTACTGGGGTCAAGAATTTGGAAGGGTATGGAGAGCATTAGTTGATTGTCATTGTAATGCACAGGAAGTTAGAAAACAGTAAAATTGTGGGAAAGGAAGAAGTAGGTGGGAAAGTGGGGGAGGGAGAAGAATAAAGTAGTGATGATTGCAGTGACATCTTCAGCCTCTGTTTAGGTATTTTCTGAGAGTTGTCTTGAGCTCATGAGCATGGGTAATATTTCTGCGGACCATGGGAAGCTTATTCCATGATAGATCAGGAAGGTAGCTGTAGAGGTTTTGTTCAAAAGAGTTTTTAGGTTTATGAATCTGTAGGAGAAATTAGTCTGAACTTCTGAGAGAGCAAGGTGGGTTAGAGATGGAGACAAGAGAGGAAATGCTAGGGCAGGAGGAGGGCTTGTTTAAGATGGTGTGGATGATGAGAAGTTGAGTAAATAAGAATTGGTTAGGAAACTCTAACCAGCTGAGTGTTTGGAGTGCAAAACGGTGGTGTGATTTTGGTGGTAGGTTAGCTGCAAATCTGGCGACTTTGTTGTACATGGTTTCAAGTTTGGAATGTACTGAGGACTGTAAGTTAGTAAGGATATGAGAGCTATAGAAGTGGTTGGGAAGAATATAAGCTTGAGTAAGTGAGATTCTCGAGTTAGGGATAAGGAACTTTTTGTTTCTATAAAGTAGACCGAGTTTTTGGTGGGTTTTCTTTATACAGTGGTGCATACGGAGGTTGAATTTAAGTTGGTCATCAATAATTACTCCAAGAAGCTTTGTGTGGGGTTTAGATGAGATAGTAGTATTGTTAAAGAAGGAGATGGTGAAAGAAGATTTAAGATGGTAAAGAGATTTAGGTAGGAATAGGAGGAGATTTGTCTTTTTAGGGTTTAGAATGAGTTGGTTGTTTGTAAGCCAAGTTTCAGTGAGGTAGAAGGAGGTTTAAGTTAGGGTGAGCAGGTCAGAGGCATTGTCAGGAATAGTGATGATAGTGGAGTCATCTTCATACTGTATGAGGGATGACTGAGGACAGAATATGTGGAGTTGATTAGTAAAGATGTTAAAAAGAAGGGGCCTATAATTGAGCCTTGTGGGACTCCAATTTCTATAGGGAGGAAGGGAGAAAGAGCAGAGAGCCATTTGACAACTTGCTGTCTGTTAGTAAGGAAGCTGGTAAACCAAGAGATAGTAGTAGGGGATCGGTTTAATTGAGAAAGTTTGGAGAGGAGGATGGAGTGAGAGACAGTGTCAAAGCCTTTGATAAGATCTAAGAAGAGGCAGGACACTAGTTTTTTATTGTCTCTGGCTAGATTATTTGGAATGCTGCACCTCATGTGAAAAACTGTTGTGAATATCTTCATTATCAATGAATCTGTCTTTGACCAACTGTAATAATCTTTTCCAGAATGTCCAGACCTGCCTGGGAACACTTACTAATACCTTTATGTCTGTTCCTCATAAAATTTACAGTTTTTTTGGTAAATCATTGAGGATTGAAGTCACTAAATAAGAATAAATATTGACAGCCATTTGAGTTTCATGCTTCATATACTTCAGAAAAATGTATGCTAATGCAAATCCTATTATTGTAGCAACTTTGTAAGTTTATAAGAGCAATATTTAAAATCTGTCCCTTTTTCTGGGCCTTTGTCCCCCCATTATTTTTGGCTTTTGTCCAGATTTCTTGCACTGACAGCTTGAGAGGTATAACACACCCATGCACGCGACCGCACACACACACACACACACACACACACACACACACACACACACACACACACACACACACACACACACACACACACACACACACAGACACACACACAATTGCAGAATAAAATATGGTATAGCAGACTTTTGTCTATGTTTTTTTTTCATATCACTTCTATTAATCTTCCCCTGACTGGACATGATCCTGTTTATTCTTCCATGATGGGCATACCCAAGACATAAATGAGAGCCATCTGAACAGGCCGTCATTTAGGCAGACATGGGGGTCATTTTATGCCCTTGCTAGGGATCTGGGTAATGTCGACATGCATAATGGACTCTAACCTCTCCCTGGGTATGAGTACAGATGACCTGTGACACTGTAGGGCATACTATTCCTTCTTCTGTGTGAGTGCACATACATGTTCACTTGTGTGAAGGCTAACTATAAAGCAGTTTGGTAGCTGAATGCCCACTACTGGGACATCCTTTTGCATCAGCTTAACTCCTTCCTAAGAGACTGTGGCATTGATGTCCCTGATTTGCTTCTTCACCCTGTGATGCACATACCCATCTCCCCACTCCAACTCCACAAGATGCCTGAGACAGTAATAGAACCCATGTCACCTGGGCTATTATCCCTCTATGCCACCAGAGGTGCCAATATATCAGAATTTGGCACCACCAGTACATTTTAGAGAAAAGTCTAATTATCTGAGATTTGGAAGTCTTGCTGAAAAAAATACTGTACCTCATGTGAGAAGCAACTGTTGTGAATATCTTCATTGTCAATGAATCTATCTTTGACCAACTGAAATAATGTTTTCCAGAATGCCTAGACCTGCCTGGGAACACTTAATAATCCCTTCACGTCTTCCATTGCACTGATGTTTTGCCACCTGCAAAGAGACAAATTGTACCTTTCATATCTTCCTTCATGTTAAAATGTCTCATGAAGAAAACAAGCCCAGAGCATGACCCAAGAATAAAATATATGTGGGTCCCCCCTTTCTTCTCATTGCAACTGTTGTCCATCTTGTTGCTTTCTAGCCCATAATTCCATGTGTGAGGAATTTATTAAAAAGCTGAGTCAGTCTGTCACTCACAACACAACTAATGCAATGAAATGGTTGTTGTATTGAAAATCGCCAGTTCACATCAAGATTGTTAATAAAATGCTGCATTCTTTCTCTAAGATATTGCAGTCTGTGAGGTGTTGATATAATGTGCATCTGCATATGTATGATAGGAAAAACTTCAAACCTATTTCAATCAGTTTGTGGGAATCGGTTTTTCATAGTCATAAATAATGCACTGGTAAATGAAGGTAAATGTGTTGAATAGGACTTGAACCTCGTTTACTTACATTCTTCTGTAGTTGTGCTGACTACATCTTACTACTTCACTATAATGGAGTGCTTCCAAAGCATCCTGTCTTTTTTGTAAAGTTTTGCCTGCTGGGATACATAACTGGTCCTGTTTACAAAAGTGTGGTATGATATGCAAACGTAAAATACATATAAAACTAAAGAGAGGAAAAAAAAGCTGCCCAGATTCCAGCCTTTTTGTATGGACAATCTGTGCTTCCAGAATGTCTAAAACCTGGAATGTTCCAACCACATCATGTTGTAGATGCACTCATCTCAGGGTAGATAGTTCTGCTGGCATAACTATGAGTACTAATTGCATTATAAAATAGACACAAACCAAAATGCATAATCTGGAGCTCTGACTGGAACTTGAGTAGCACATGGTAACAGAATTATGAGCACCAGTATTCAAGTCATATTTGTGCCTGGTAATTTCTTTGAAATCATTTCTGTTTCATACTAGACCATCGTATACTTATGACAGTGTTATAAATATTTACATTATGTAATTAATTACAGTTATATCCAAGTATCCATCCATACACCCAAAACTCCATTTTCCCATTTTTGCATTTGGAGTCAAGTTGTCTCTTCAGCAGCGACAACCATCTAAATCCAGTGTTCACAATGGTGGATGGCTATATCCACTTTAAATTTATTTATTTAAAAATTTGACATTTGTTTACTGGGAATATCCTACTGGGTCATGAGGTACCCATTTTCAGTGGAAGCCCAGGGAGAAAAGCTCCAGATACATATAGTTAACAGAATGAAAAACTAGACAGATCTAATAAAGTCATAACATTCAAGCTCAAATATGAAAACATGTTAGTTTGTCAGAATAAGAATTTAACAGACATGATAAAGTAACAATAGTCAAGCGCAAAATTTAAAAAAAAACTACACATTAACTTGTCAGAATAAAAACTCAACAGACATAATAAAGTCATAGTGCTCAAGCATAAATTATATGGAAAGCCTGATAACTGGAAGCTGCAGAGTTATTTACATAATAGATGATTATCATAACAATTATTTATATTCTAGAGGTCATGAAATTTGGTAACAGATTATATTGATGAAGGCATCAGATAGTACAAGTAGAGAAGGGTAGAGTGTGATAGAGGTGATAGTAGGAATAGATGTGGAAAAGGTATGAGTGTAACCTCAGGGGAGTATGTGTAGAGGAAGGGAGAGTAGGGTAAGTTAGTATGGGGGGTTAGAGAGAGTAGAGGTAGAAAAAGGTATAAGAGTACCTCAGCCTGGGCTCATACAGGAGCAAATCCAAGCTTTGTGGAAGTATTATTTTATAGAGGTTTTGAAGGAGTGCAGGTTAGTAGCAGTTTTGATAATTAAAGAAAGGGAGTTCTATAGTTTTGACACACAGAGCAGAAGTAAAGATTTAGGCCTGGGATTTTGTTAGGTTTATAAGTTGTGAGGAGATGTTTGTCTTCTAATCTGAGATCTTTATTTTGGATATAAAAGTTGATTAATGGGCTAAGAGCAGGACAAGCTAGTGGGCTGAGGATGATTTTGTATACTGTAGTAAGTTATACATATTGGAGGGGGAGTTCAATCCATCTTAGGGAATATAGGGCTTTACAGTGATGAGTTAGAAAGGTTCATTTATGGCAAACTTGGCAATTTTGCTATAGCAGCTTTCTAGTATTGTCTTAGAGAGGTCTGTAAGTTAGTTAGAATTGGGGCCCCATATAACAGTGAGGGTGAGAGGTAGGTTTCAGCCAGGGTGATTTTGGTAGCTGCTGTGGGGAAGTTTTTATTCCTGTATAGCATGCCTAGTTTTTGGTGTTTTTTATACTGGTTTGTATGTGTAGGTCAAAAGTGAGATTATCATCAATTGTGACTTAGGTGGTACTGCCACCACAGCTAGCTGGAATTCTAAAAATAATTATATGTCCTCTGTGAATATTAACATGATTTATATGGAAGTGTAACAAAAGGAGATTACTGCCAGCCCAGCTTTTTGGAATTGTGTACATAATTATATGTCATTTGTGAATATCAACATGATTCATATAAGATACCTGTGTTACAAATGTATTAGAACTATGTCAGTTGCATATCAAACTGTTGGTACAGAACTGTGTGTTGAAAAGGTTTTTGCAAAGTACTTAAAATGTAACTACAACATGTCTACTGGAATAGAACAGAAATGTACATACTCTATTGTAACTGTTTAAATGCATATATTTTAACAGTGGTAACTGGGATACAGAAGGATAACTTCAGAAGAATAGCTGAAATTTAAATTACTTTATGGCCACGCAATAAAAAGATGTTATCTTTCAGATTCAATGCAGCAACAGATATAACGTCTGTGCTGAGAAGTTTTCTTATTGTCTTGGAAGGGTTTTATTGTTTTATGACATCCAGGATTTGCAAAGATCTGAGAGAAAGCCCTTGTGTATATATTTTGGCAGGTAGATGCTAAATACTGCTAGCTTTCAGTAGTGGGGTGTTTACATGGGACAGAGTAAGATGGCAAGAAATTATGTCATTCTGCAAGCTATCCCAACAGTAATATTGGAGATATTAATTTAAGAAGTCTTTGAGAGAGACTGAGCATTCTGTATTCTGTCTTTGACCTGACAACATTAACTAGAGGATCTATTCACCACATCTGCCTTGCTGCTCTAATTAAGTAAATGTACTAGGGTACAGTGTAATTCTTTTAGATAGTATAGTGGTGCTGCGGTAGCGTTGTCGCCTCACAGTAAGACGCTGCCCGGTTCGAATCTCAGCTAGAGCCTCTTCCTGCATGGAGACATGCGTGAATGGGCGTACCTTCGTTGAAGGTTGTGCGTCAAGGCTGGTAACTCGGCACGTAAAAAATCAACTACCAATCATTAACGGACCGGAGTTACGCTGTGGCGACCCCTAACTGGGAAAAGCCGAAAGACACAACAAGTCAGGAATATAACAAAGCTTAATTTAGGTATTTTTCTTTCTTGTCCTGCAACGTTGTTTTAAATATTTCCTGTGACTTTGAACTCTGATGTTACTGTAAATGTATATTTAGTTTTGTCTTTTTTTATTATTTATTATTAAATATATTTAAACCTTTATTGTGGCTGGTCTGTCTAGACATATTTAAGCTCTGAGAGTACTTGCATATTTATTTTGTGACACTGTGTATTCCACTCCTAATAGCCTTGCTCTTGGTCAAACTACCATTTGTAGTGATAATAACATTACACCATTTTGTTAAGGGCCTTAAAGTAGCTGATAAGGATGTGGCTGGTGGCAGTGATAACTACCTTATAGTCTGGGCAAAAGGAGCATAGCTAGTAAACCTGCGCCAGCCTTTCCCAGGTGTGTGTGTGGGGGTATAAATCAAACCTCAGTGTGTGTGTGTGTGTGTGTGTGTGTGTGTGTGTGTGTGTGTGTGTGTGTGTGTGTGTGTGTGTGTGTGTCAGTTACTTGGGCAGGGACAAAAAGCATTGGTTGGGCATGGAGGATGCTGGGGTTCTTGGCTTGGCCACTCAGTTGAGATCTCAACCCTATAGCTGTGCCAGTGGGGAGTCTTATTGGGGATCTGGAGAAAGAGGGAGAAACCAGCCCCAGACTGACTGTGGTCTCTGTGTGCTCTTAAAGGAAATTGCACTTGATTCAGAAAGCTGCATCTGTAAATAGTGTGTGTGTGTACCTGATTGAGGCTCCTTGATTACTGGGTCAGTGGTGGGGGTATCACAGTGACACCTAGTAGTTTGGTATGCTGAAATTCAATTTCAATATTGTTGGATGAAAAGCTCTTGAAGTTTGTTTTGTTGAACCTATAGGGTTTGTGGGTGAAGAGAAGGAGCTTTTTTTGGGGTGGGGTTCATTGGAGAGCCATGTTTCTATGGAAGAGAAAGCGTGTTGTATAATGTGTTGTAGTTGAGTTAATTTGTCTGATACACATATGATCGTGGAGTCATCAGCATATTGGATTAGAGTGTCTCCACAGGTGGATGTATGTAAGTTATTGATGAAGACATTAAATAGTAATGGGCCAAGGATGGATCCTTGAGGCACACCTGTGGGAGTGATGTGATATGGGGAGATAAATCCCTGCCATTTTACTGCCTGCTGCCTGTCAGCTAGATAGCTAGAAAACCACTGAAGTGAGGAGGAAGATAGACCAATGCTGGAACGTTCTTTAAGGAGTCTGCAGTGAGATACCATGTCAAATGCTTTTGACAAATCTAAAAATTCTGCAGATGCTAGTTTGCCAGTGCCACTGGCTTTGTAGACAGATTCCATGACAGATACTAAGGCTGCTGAGGTACTGTGTGTAGGTCTAAAGCCATGTTGAGTGTGGGAAAGTAGGTTGCTGTGTGCAAGATGGTGGAGAAGTTGTAGGTGCACACATTATTTTAGAGTCTTAGGGGGGTAAGATTGCAATAGGACGAAAGTTTGTGATATCAGTGGAGTTGCCTCCCTTATGTCAGGGTAATCTGTGATATTTTCCATAGGTTAGGGACATGTGATTCATCTATGGATCTATTAATTAAGATGCTAACAGAGAATGCCTCTGCAGCAGCTTTATATAGTCTGGTGGGAGGTTGCCTGCTGAGGTTGATCAAGGTTTCAGTTTTTGTAGTAGTTTTTTTTATTTGAAATAAAGGGATGGGCTGAAAAGTAAGCTGGGGATGGTTTGGTTTTTGTTTATGAGTGAGAGGTTGGTTGTGTGTGTGTAATGTGTGGGGTGTATAGGGATTAGTACTGGGGATATTAGTAGAAGTAGTGAGTTGGGGTAGGTGAGTTGCATTTACTTTTAGGTTGGGTATAGACTCTATAAAGTATGTATTGAATCTGGTGGCTGTTTGAAGATGTGGTATATTGGGGTATGGATTGGGATTATTTTTATTTCCTGGGGTCAGTTGTTTTTTTTTTGGTTATCTTGAATGTAGGAATACTATGATTTTTTGTCATGCAATATTTGTTTTTATGTATGATTGTGGAGTTGTCTGTATAACTGTAAATGTTTTCCATTTTTTTCTTTAGCCAGGCAGTCCATGCTTTGCCCCTGTCTTTCATTAGAATGTTACCTGATTTGGTGAGCCATGGGGCAGGGTTATTTTTTATTATTTTTGTTCGCTGGAGGGTTAGGGAGTTACAAATGCTTAGGAAGGTACTGTTGAAATATTCAACTGCATCATTAAGGGGAAGTCTTATTAAATTGGACTACTCTATAGCTTTTAGAGATTCATTAAATACCTCTTTGCTGATTTTTTTTTTGGGTTGGATATAGTTTTGAACTTGTGTTGCATTGTGAGTTGAGTGACAGTCCTGTGAGTACAGGCTGGTAGGTGGTCACTTAAGAAGTCAGGGAGTGTGCCTGAGGATGTAAAGTTGGAAGGGTTCAAGACTAGTATCCAGTCCAGGGTGGAGTGTTGGATGTAATTTTTGTTATATCTAGTAGGAGTATTTATATAAGTTGAGTAAAGCCACAGAGGTTTATAGTGTTTGTTGAGTGATGTGAGGTTAGTGTCTGCCAGTCAATGTTAACATCCTCTAGAATAATCATTTAATTTGGCATTGTTTCAGATATCCAGGCTAGAATATCTTCCAGAATGGGAATATTTCGTCCAGGAGGGATGTATAAAACAACTATGCAGATGTTCTTAGATGAATTAAGTTTTAGAAAAATTATAAGGATTTTAGCTGTGCAGAATTTTGGTATAGTGTTTGAGTATGGGGAAACTATTAAGTTATTAGGGGAAACTTAGGGCTATTATACAACGACCCCCCCCCATTAATATTGGTCAGCGTGCACGTTGTAAATCAGAGTTATAGTAATGGAAAAAGGTCCGGTCGCCCGGACTTTTTCCATTACTATAACTCTTTTTTAATTTTTTTATTTTTTTACAGCAACGGAAAACGCAAGATCTCCATTGCTTCACACTGTCTCGTTATGTTAAACTTGCTTAACATAGCGAGACAGCATTAAAAAAAGCAACGTACATTCTCCGTTGCTTTTTTTAATGCTGTCTCGCTATGTTAAACGAGTTTAACATAGCGAGACAGTTTGTAAAAAGCAACGGAGATCTTGCTTTCTCCTTTGCTTTTGTCCACAGCTCTGATGTACTGCGTAGGCATACGCATGCGCAGTACATCAGAACTGCCGCAGAATACCAGACAGCTGCAGAAGGGCAGCAAGGAGGCATTATACAATGCCATTATTTAAGAAAATTAATTATTTTTTTTCTTAAATAATGTCATTGTATAATAGCAATAACCCACTTCTGGGTGTGGGTAATGCTGAATTTACCCACGGTTGGCTTTGTTTGGTCACGAGGGCTTTGCCCTCGTGACCAAACCACGCCAACCGTGGGTAAATCCAGTATTACCCACACCCAGGCATGGGTTATTGCTATATTACACCACCTTTTTTATGTGCTCTGTTTACTCTGATAATATTGTAACCAGGGGGAAGAATTTCAGTATCTTTCATTTCTGGTTTTAGCCAAGTCTCTGTAATAGCAAGGATGATAGGTCAATTTATAGGTCAATTTATAACTGTGATCAATCACTTTATAGCCAGAATAAAGCGATTAACAAAGAGATGCAAGTAAAACAGGTTTTCTGTCATTTCCTGAGGCTAAATACCTGGCTACCTGGCATATGCAATATAGTCTACTGGTCAAGCTAAAGGAGACAGTGACCAAATTAGCAAGGGGTCCTACTGTTTCACAGAGCAGGTATGTATTTAACTGATTAAAGTTAATACACAGCAAGGTTCTTCATGATAAATATGCTTACATGAAACAATGACAAAAGTCTCAGTAAACTTGTAGGTGTAGGGCTTTGTGACAGAGCTCCTGCACTATCAGGGTCAGATGCAGTGACCCCAGGCTATGAAACAATGATGATTATACATTTTTGTTCTGTCATTATGCTTTACTAATTTGCATTTTTCCAGTGAGGAGTATATGATGCTTCAAATAGTGAATAAAATAGCTGCTTGTTTTTCCTGCAACTTAATCATTTCGAATGCTGAACTGTATTTGGCTGAAAAGTTAGAAAAATCATATTTCATCCATGCCAGAAGGCATTTTGCCTTAATCTCGACATATATATATATATATATATATATATATATATATATATATATATATATATATATATATATATATATATATATATATACATATATATATATATACATATATATATATATATATATACATATATATATATATATATATACATATACACAAATATGTTATCTTCAGAATGTTTACTGTGGTTTTTAAACAACCATACTTCTCAATGTAAAAGTTACAGTAGATATTACATGTTCAGCTAAAATCACAACTTTGATTTATCCAGAAACAGACTGAATAGCAAAATGTTTGCAAGAACTGATTGCCCTTTTTCTATTCTGTTTAGAAACAAGCTGCAAATGAAAACCAAAATGGTCAACAATGCACAAGAAAAGGTAAGGCAATAGAAGAGTACCGGGAAAAAAGCAACTTAAATTGTGTATTATTATGGCTAATAAATGTGAGTGTTAATAGTAGTTTTATAAGCGTATCTTAGGACAGCACCTTTGTATCAAAGATGACACACTAAGCATCTGTACAGAAATATGATACTATTGCACAGATTAGAGTTTACATTGTTTGACAATACAGCGAGATAATATTGCTTTGAAATTAACTAAGAAATATTTGTTTTAAGCACAAACTGCACAAATGTTAAATAACACTTCAAATTTAAGGGCAGGCTTGGGAAAAAAAGTACAGTTGAGCCTGGACGTTGCATTCTAATTTAGCTGTTTGTGGTGAGTTATGGGAACATTTTGCCATGGGTTGCATTATTTAGGTCTTTGATAATCACCTGCCTTTCTCTGCTGATCTATATCTTGAAATGAGAGTTCATTTCACATTTGAAGGCCATTCTGTCAAAAAAGAGTTCCTGCTGTTTTGGTTCATTTGCTTGTGTATGTGAAGAAAGAAAGAGAGAAAGAGAAAGAGAACACAAACGTTAGTTTAAGGAAAGAAACAAAATTAGTGCACTGCAGTGGACTAGATTCGCTGATCGTACGACATTTATCTCTCAGCCACAAGTTGTTGTCTGCATGAGATCAGTTACAATAGCACCAAATGTTGATTTTTTTTCACTTGTATGACTGGAGTTCCTAATAAGCAGGTAGCATTACAAAACTACTATTGTAAACAACTGATTGCAATGTAGCCTGGTAACTTAGAACAGAGGTAAAAGTCTACCTAATTACGTATCATGTCTGTATTCAGTTCAGCTACATATTGAGCTCCTGTTGAGTATGTGAAGCAGTCTAGACATATTTGGATACATCTATATTTACAAAGTAAATTAAGGTAGCTCATGGCCTACATTCAGCATCTTCTGAAAAATTGGATTGAAGGCTAATACTGTGTTTTTCAGTAAATTTCAAATAATATGAGTAGTTTTATCTCTGTTACTGAAATCAGTTTCACACAGTATAATATAAAAGAAATGCCTAGCATCCATTAGAAAGGTAAACATCTGTAAAGGAAACTTAAAAAAATGTTCTAAACATCTGAGGAGACTTACAAATGTTCTTGCTTTAAGGAAGAACATTATTTAGAGTAATTTTAGTGCATTTTTGCTAGACCCCTATATATTTAAAGTGGAGTTTGTTCATTTAAAGCAAGAACTACATTCACATATTTGCTCATGAAAGCATTCTCATTTGTTAGCATGAATTAGTGTGTGCGAACCCTGCCACTAAACCCAACCCTAAACCTTTACTTATGAAAACCTTTTCCTTAACTACCCCAGCACAAGACACTCAGACACATGCCACATACATCAACACAAATGCATAATACTAGGATACCCTTTCCTAGGCCTTAGCTGAAGCCTAACCTGCAAATACTTGCACATAGAGTCTCACTCCTAATCAATCTTCTTCCTTGCAACAGTAGCAGCATTGCAATTGATAAGTGCACTCAATCAAAAGTGCTACTTAGGTAAGTACTAGGCTAGCTGCCCTTGCAGGCCATTTTAAGCCTATCAATTTTACTCAAAGATAAGAATCAAACCCTGTACCTTGTGCTTGTGAGGTAAACATCATAAACATGATGCTAGCCCACCCAAAATTTTCAACCACAGCAGTCTTTCAAAAACTGAGCAATCAAGAAAGCAGGGGTACCTATTTTATCTCTCTCTCTCTCCCTCTAGTCAATATAGATCATATATATATATATATATATATATAGGTTCATAGGCAGGTACTAGGCTATCGGCCCTGGGACCTATATAAGCCTAGCCAAAAAGGTTCCCTGGCTTTTGCCACCCAAGAAAATTATTTTCCTGTGCCTCTATCAAGCAGTGCCGCAGGAGTGATCCCTGGGATGAACGTTCTATTTCCCATCCAGTTGTCAAGATTTTTCTTAAAGAGGGCCAATGAGGAGCTTTGCTTGACATGAATGGGTAGCTTCTTCCAGAGTATGGGAAGTCTCTGGGACAGGAATCTATTCCTCCAGCATGTTCTGTTTATTGTGGTGACAAGGTTTAGGTCCCTGGAGCATGTAGTTCAGAGAGATTGGGATTTCTTTAAGTGTAGTATGTCCAACAGCTCTGGGTTTGACATAGCTTTCTATGTTATGCAGAAATCCCCTCTGAGTAGGCGATATACGACGGAGTAGAGCTGGAGTTTGTTGCAACGGTCTGTGTATGGCATCTGTTTGAGGCCAGTAATCCTCTTAGTGAGGTATTTCTGTGGCCTTACCAATTGTTGTAGGTGTCTTGTGAGATACATGCCAAATGGGGAATTGTACTCCATAATGGGTCTGATGAGGGATGAGTAGACAGGAACAATGACCTCCTTTTTTCTAGAGGAGAACCCTTTTGTGATGAGGTGTGCCACGTAGAAGGATTTCCTGACTACTGTGGCGATGTAGTTATCAAAGGAGAGACTACTGTCCACCTGTGTCCCTAGGTCTCTTATCACACTTTCAGTGTTTAGTGAGCTACCCTCCATGTGGTAGTTCATGGGTAAAGAGTTTTTCCCAAAGGGGATGACAATGCACTTCTTGGCATTGAGCTTGAGGCCATGACTTTGACACCAAGCATCTGTCTCTGTGAGGCCCTTTTGTAGAATGTCTACATCATTAGGTGATTCTATTACTGCTCCCAGTTTGCAGTCATCTGCAAATTTTGTTAGCCAAAGACCTTCTGTGTTGACCTGCACTTCAGAGAAGTAGATGCCGAACAGGAGTGGACCCAGGACTGAACCCTGTGGTACTCCACTGGCCACTATTCTGAAGTCGGACTTGGAGTCGGCTACTTTTACTGTGTGGGTTCTGTCAGTGAGTCAGTTGGTCACCCATCTTGTGACATAGGGATTTATGCCCAGTTTAGTGAGTTTATCTATAATTCCAGAGTGGGGGATGGTATTGAAAGCCTTGGCGAGGTCAAGATAGGCTGTGTGCACTACCTTGCCCTCGTCTATGGCTCTAGTGACTGCTTCAAAGAAATCAATCAGGTTTAGTACACATGATCTACCTTTTACAAACCCAAACTGAGTGGGTCCAGGGTTTGGAGGTTACCTATGTCTTTGTTTATAAGCGCCAAGATGAAACATTCCATGGCCTTGCAGACCAGGATCGTCAGGCTAATGGGGCTGTAGTTTCCGTCCGTCCGTCCCTTTGTGGAGTGGGATAACCGTCGCTCTGCGCCATTCAGTAGGCACATAGCCTGAAGTGAGGCTATGACTGAACATGGTACTTAGGTGAGGTGCCAGTTCGCTCTGTAGTTCGTGCAGTACGCAGCCTGGGATGTTGTCTGGTCCCATGGATGCTGTGTTCTTGGCTTTGGAGAGTGCGGTCTTTACTTGTTCATCTGTGATTACAGGGGCTTTGCATTCTTCTGGTATTAAGATGAGCCCTTTGCAGGGTGAGAGGGGGGTAAAGTTAGCACTGAACCTATCTGCCAGGATGTTGGCAATATCGGTTGTTTCTATATATTTAGTGCCATTGTGCTGTAGCTCAGAGCAGATCTGAGTGTTGCCATTGAGATTCTTGACATAGCTGTAGAATGCTTTGTGGTTGTCTTTGGAATCAGTGGCAATTTTATTTTCATAACTGGCTTTGGAGGATTTTATGAGGGATCTCAGCTTCTTGCTGAAGTTGACCAGGGAGTTCTTCCAGTCTTGGGGTTTTACTCATTTTTACAACAGCTTCTTCCTTCTGTTGTAGAGTTTGTGTATGGCAGGGAACCACCAGATTGGCTTCCTTTTTTTTGGTGGATAACGTCTTGGTTCTGTTAGGGATGGCACGATCCATGCACTCACGTATGTGCTTGTACAGTGCATTTGTGTAAGATTCAGCAGTCCTACCTCTATTTTCCGTATGCATGGGTGTCGTGAAGTTTGCCACTTCTGTCTTAAGAAGCATGAAGTTGGCTTTGGAGTAGTTTTTGATGGTGGTTTCCTTAATGGGGGGTAGGATACAGATGTCTAGAGTGATTAGGCTGTGGTCGGATCTGACCAGCGAGGAGTTGACCTCTGGTGTGGAACACCGTTTACCCATATTGGTAATGACCAGGTCCAGGATATTGCTGCCCCTGGTGGGGGTGTGGACAAGCTGATCCAAGGCATTGGAATTTACGAATTCCAGAAAGTGTTGAGCAAATGAGTTGGTACATGAGTAGTTTTCCCAGTTGATGGTGGGGTAGTTGAAATCACCCATAATTAAGGTATTGGGTCGTACCTTAATATTTTCCAGTATCTTAAGAAATGAAGTGTGGGAATCCTGGGGCATGGTGGGGGATCTGTAACAAGCTACAACTTGGATTGCAGTCTTGCCCAGTGTTAGTTGCACTTGGATAATTTCAGATGCATTATGTTAAGCAGCTAGCCTTGAGGTGTGGATATCCTTAATGAATATGGACATGCCTCCGCCTTTAGTGTTTCAGTCCAGGTTAGGTGGCTGAAAGGTGTGGTATGAATTATAGCCTGGTAATGCAGGGGTGCTCTCTGGAGCCTTGAACCAGGTCTCTGTCATTGCACAGATGTTGACGTTCTCCATTTTAAGGAGTGCCTCGAGTGAGTGCATTTTGAGGTTTAGATTTCTAGCATTGAGTAGCATTACCCTCAGAGTTTGCTTGGTAGTACCTGCCATGGTGGCGAATTTAGCATTTGAACCTTGCCTAAAAAAGGCACTATAGGGCTGGCAAGAACCTTAGCCAGTATCTGTAATCCCAGGTGCGACAGGTGCAGGCCATCTCTGGCAAAGCATCGTGGTCTGTCGACCATATCGTCCCAGGCAGACAGATACTAGATCCCCTTAGAATGACTCCAGAAGCTTAACCAATTGTTGAAGTAAATCATTTTGACCTTGTACTGTGGTATCATTTTGGGTGATGGCAGGATGCTACTCAGGGCTAGGGTTATACCTGCCTGGGCTACAAGATCCGAGAGCTCCTCCATGTCTCTTTTCATGTAGTCCATGGAGGTATGTCTCAGGTCATTCACACCATCAGTGACAATAACAGAGTCGTATTTGTACTTGTTATGGAGTGACCTAAGTGTTTGTGTTATGTGGCAGATCCTGGCACCCGATAGGCAGCTGACAGTAACTTTCTCCTTGTTTATCCTGGTGAGTGGGACATCAGTGTGCCTGAATATAGTCACCTATGACTAGTGTGTTGGGTATGTTGTTTTGCCTTATGGGCTGTGGTTGAGTAGCACACTGATTTTGTGGACTATGTGTCATTTGGGTAGTGTTGGGGGGTGGTGGTTGCCTGCGTTTCAGCTTGGGATGTCTCTGTTACTTGGGCAGATTTTTATTGAGAGCCTCCGTGAATGTGGGTGTGTGTGTTTCTGTGTGTGAGTTTTGGTAGTGTGGGTTTTGAAGGACTATGTGTTGAGTGTAGTGTGGTGTAGGTGTTAACCTTCTCCTCTTGACTGTCTAGTCCAGTCTTAGCAGGAGATAGCTTGGCTTCCAGTTTGGCTATATAAGTGCATCTCTCACAGGTTGTAGTGTTGGGTGGTAGGAGGAGAGGGTTGTCAGTGTACATGAGGCAATTGCTACATTGCCCCTAGCTGCCCAGATTCATCAGGTGGACAGGAGAAAACACCTGGAGCTGACCCATGGACATGCCTGGATAAGAGCTTATTAATTTAAGTACCAAGAACTGTTTTTCTCTTGACAAGTGAGGAAAGTCGAGTACTGTAGTAATTTATAGTTTATTTAGTGCTTACAATGACTTCTGAGCAAGTGCTGAGCAGAGGAAAACAGTTCTGAGTGCTGAAACTAAAACAAAACTGGCTAGTTCTAGCAAAAACTATCTAGTTTTAGCACCAATCCCAAGAAGAGAAGCAGGCCACAGCCTGTTTGGTGATCCACAGTCTTGTCCCAGATGATGCAAGGGTCTGCAGGCTTGTAGCCTTTTTCTGGTAGATGCCTTGAATAGCAACCAGACCATTCAGGTATGTTAAGCACAGACACTCACTCTCCAACCAGAAAGAGTCAGGAATCAAAGCACTCTGCTCCTACTCTCACAAGGATCAGAATATAAGCACAGATTTTAAGCTGTCACCTATAAAGCAGTTATTAAGCTTTCTGGTGATTAGCAGTCTCCAGGAAATAATGTAACTGCACTCCTTCCCTCACCAGGAGAAAACAGAAGCACTAATCCCATTATGACTACTGAGAGGCAGAATGTGGGCTCTGCAATAACAGGTGGTGTTGCAATAGATGCTTAAATGTAAGATGAAAAAAATGGTTTATCCTAAACACTGCAGTGTGCACTAGAGGGGTTAGATGTGGAAGTAGGTAACTTCAGTTTTACCTGTCTAAAAGTTAAGTTTTAGTGGAGAGTCACTATTTTTAAAACAGCAAGATAGATTGATAGGGGGGTGGTCACTTTTGTATTCTGGTACTATGGAATACAGTAGGATGGCCAATAAATTTAAATAGTCGAAGGGGAGTTATTTCACAAAATAATAATTTTGTGCTTACTCAGCCCAGCCTGTAAAAGCAAAGAGGAAATGAGATATATGGTTAAATTAACATAAGGGACAGGCAACTAGAAAGACAGTGGTGTTTAAGAACACAGCAGTAACTGAGTGGGAGGGAGGGAAAAATTTCTTTCTGACTCACAAGGTACAGAGCTGTGGTCTCTTTTCAAGTTTTAGTATGCAGTTAAAAGCAGAATACAAGTAAAACACAGTATAAAGAAATCAAATCACAGCATACAAAATAGAAAAAGGCAATAAAGTAATACAAAACACAACAATAAAAGGCAAACTAAGCTTTCCCTCACAGCAAACTGCAGCAGAATCTTGGTGAGCCTCTCCATATATATATATATATATATATATATATATATATATATATATATATATATATATATATATATATATATATATATGTGTGTGTGTGTGTGTGTGTGTGTGTGTATAGTATATGTATGATCTGTATTGATTCATCTAAAATAATTTCATCTAAACACTTTTAATCTACAAAATCATTGAAAAAAAACATTTGTTTTGCTGGGGGGCTGCACCTCCCACCCCCTCCAGTAATTATGTATTAAAACTCCAAGATTGCACAACACTGGGGAAAACAGTAAACTACCATAGTCATATATTTAGACCAAATGAGTTTAGGCAAAATGATTAGACGGTAAATATTTGAAATGTCAGCACCCACTGCAGCAAGTTCCCGGAATATGGAGATTGAACCACTGAAAGAACGGACTTGTATATACTTAGTCCAAGATGCCATTTCTTGGAATATTTCCTTTTCTCCAAGGTATGTTGATCTCAGATTTGGTTTATATAAATTGAGGGATGTGGGTATTTTGCCTCCATATGGGGACGGTGCAGGGGGGCTTGCCATCCCTGCAAGAAGAAGTTCAAGATTCACTCTTCTCCTTTGTTATCAGTCATTGTTTTTGGGTTGTCAGCACTTGGCATTCTGAGTACCGACATTTCAATAGGGAGCTGAATGAACTCTAAATTGAGAGCAAATTAATTTAGACCAAATGAATGGCACCTGCATATATATATATATATATATATATATATATATATATATATATATATATATATATATATACACAGAGAGAGAGAGAGAGAGATTTAAACACACAGACGCACACACACACACACACACACACACACACACACACACACACACACACACATACACACACACACATCCTGCAGCACTGCCATAGTTCTATGGTTTAGGGCTTCTTGTTTGTTTTATGTTATTTTATTGTATTTTTAGTATGAACTGTTTTTGTTGTAAACTGATAGAAGTAAAATGTTTGCCTGTTTATGATTACTATAATGTGGGTTTGTTTTTTTGTCAGGATTTTGAGTTGTACATTTTGATGTGTCTACATTACAAATTATCTGTATTTTGAATGTCTATATTTTGACATGCCTAAGGATATGATATGATATGATAGGATATGACATGATATATATAAAAGTGGGTGCTAAGGGTACAACCTGCAGTAAAAAAAAATTATTTCTTTAAGTTTACATGGTTCAGTAATTTCAAGTGGTTTGTTGGTACTTTCAATAATTTTGTCTGAAGTATTAACTTTTCATCTTGTAGAGTATATTTGTTGGTTTGAACATAATGACCTGACTGTTATCAATATGGATTTCAATGTAATGCATGCTACTTTATTATTATAGAATTAACTTTAGTTTCCTCACAAATATTATGCTTATTTGTATAATTAACTATATAAATAACACTGAGTATTGCTGAGGATATGCAGACTTAACAGTGCACCTGATACCATGCTATAGTTTGTAAATCACTTGATTTAAAACTATTAATGTAGATATGGAAATATAGTGTATCTTCATAAATACTAGCAAGTTATTTGCAATATCTCCAGTATAGTATATATGCACCGTCAGTGTTATCTCTCCTACAGTGCCATTTCACATCATGCCCTTCAATAACATGTAGCTGTCTAAATGATGAAAATATGAATTTAAATATGAAAACATGAGTACGATGTGAGAAATAATGATTAATATCTCTCTGTAGAATATCCTAGATTAAAAACCTAGATTAAAAATCTAAGTGGCATTTTGTTACACACACTTTGACCTTATGTGTGCTGCCTATTATTAATTTGTAAGTGGTTGTTATAAAGAAGTATTTTTTATTGGCTGTTATAAAGAAATATTTTTAATGCCTGTTATAAAGGCCTGGTTTGCACATAATATGATTTACTTATAATAAGTTTAAGTGTTTTTATAAACCAGTGTAAGTATTTAATCAGAAATACATTTGGACGGCGCAGTGGTGCAGTGGTAGTATTGTTGCCTCACAGGAAGAGGTTCTCCAGTTTGATTCTCAGCTGGGGTCCTTCTATGTGGAATCTGCATGTCCTCCCTGCATTCGTGTGGGTTTCCTCCAGGTGTTCCGGTTTCTTCCCATGTTACAAAGACATGCATCTGGAGTGTTTCTCCCTGGGCCTCTGCTAAAATTTGGCTTTGTTCCAAGTCGGAATTTTCCAGTTAACAGATGTTAAATAAATATGTATTTATTTATTTTTTTGTAGTTTAAGGAAAAATTGATGTTTGAAATGGTTTTAATTAGATAATTGATGGGATTATAAAAGAAAGGTGGTATGGGATACATTGTATCTGATGAAGTCTTTGTATTGAGGACGAAAACGCGGTGATTTAAGTTAATTGTTTATGTGCTTTATATATTAAAGAAGTGATTTTCACTATTTGATCGTGGACTGCTGTTTCTCCTTCCTGGGTGCTATTTTGGACTTTGGTAATTAGTAATTGACTCAGTAAAGGAAGCCAGTCCCAGAAAATAACAGGGGAGCTTTGGGTGTTAGAGATTTGCAAGAAAAGCTCCATAGGTGTGAATGAGTTCAAGCTATACAAATGAAAGGTATTGAGCAGTGAGAAAGGTGCATATTGCAAACATATTCTGACCATCAGGTGTAGCAACTGGAAGAGAAAGCTACTAGAACAAAGGTATGCATAATTCTGATATTTTGGCTTGCTTCACTTGTGAGAAGTTAAGAACACTAAAAAAGAACTGACACTGTAAAAACAAACAGTGCATGTATGTAACAGTCACAGAGATATGCCGGATGCTGTTTAGATTCATGGTTAAGATATCCTGCATGGTAAAACTATATATAACTAAATCCACATGCCACGCTAGTGAAGCATGGTCAAAGAAGAATAGAAATGAGCAGGAACTAAAGCGAATAAAAAGCTTAGATGTCTGCTAAAAGAGAAGTGTAAACAGTAATGGCTGTTAAACCCAGCTTTATGTGCAAATGGTGTATTCATTACTGTGAAGTAAGCCAAGATCTTCATTTGTATCGAAACAGAAGAGTTAAATAAAGTGATTACAGGAGAGCATTACCTTGTTTATTGATAAGTAGTCTCTACAATGCTAAATGTTCTTTTCAGTAATAGATGCAGATCAGGATTTCTGTTTGATAAAAAAGATGAAGAAAGCATCAGATTCTGTACATTTAATGTGCCGTGAAGAAAGTAAACATTGCTTAGAATTCTGTTAGATATTCTATCTGTAGCAGACATATTCCAAAGATCTACTGTAGAAATAACATAAGGCTTAAAAGGAGATATAAATGATAATCTGTTAGTGTGGAGTCAGAGTCAAGAACAACATGCCAAGAGACTGACGCAGCTGATAAAGACAGTATCCCTTAAAGTAAAATAAGACTGACAAGTCTGACATGCATGAAACATATTCTAACATCAGAGGGGCTGCAGCCTTACACAGCCGTACTAATGTTAAAACCAGAAGACAAGCAGACATTAGAGAAGGTTCTGGAAATGGAACAGTATCTTATAATGCATGTTCCTAATATGTTTGTAATAACTGCACTTTTACGAAAGCTACAAGAACAAGATGTAGCCAGGAAAAAATAATTAAAATGCTTACAAACTAGTCTCATTTTCTTCTTTCATTCATTGCATGTTTAATGTGTTATAGACTGATCCCAGCAGGTATATTCTGGCCAGAATCCAGAAGTTACATATTGCACCAAAGTGATTAAACCATAAATACACATTTTACAGATAAATGTATAATAATGGGGGTAGTAACTGATGATGTTAATACAGAGTGAATTGTGGTTTGTGTATAAAAATTCTAGCACTATACAACCCATCTCTAACAAAATGTTTTGGTTTATCACTCCTCTTTTTGAAACAAATACCATGGGTTAACCATTGAAAAAGACAAATGGCTCCCTCCCAAACAAAGATCTAACCTGCATCTTGACTCTCAGTTGTTCATAATTCAAGATGAACATATTTCCCCTTTGTTAACTCACAAACTAATAAGACAACCCCCCAGATACAGCCTCAGAAACCATAATCATTCAGGTCCTCTTCTGTAAACCTCTTGATCCAAACTACATACCTCTGACCATAGATTCTCAGTATTAAGCCCCTAACTCTGGGACTCCATAACTTTTATTCATAAAGAAAATACCTCTTCATGCTCCAAATTCCATGCATTACTAAAATCTCATCTCGAAATTCAAGACAAATGTACTTGCACATCTTTAGTCATAAAACCTTGATAAACTCATAATCTTTTTCCTGTCAGTCTGTCTCTTTAACTCTGCAACTGGACACAATAAAATTCTACTGCCACTCGTTTTTCAGACCAATGATCCTCTGTGGTGACCCCTAACGGGAGCAGTCGAAAGGAGAAGAAGAAGTCTGTCTCCTTAATTCTGATCTATCCAATGATATAATAAAAAAACACAGATTAGCTGACCTTTTATAATCCTCTTACATATTGAATCTTTGTGTAATATCTATATATATCTGTATTGTATATTTTGCTGATTTTGTGTTTATTTACAATATAATATGTTTGTATCATCAGTGTCTTATAATCATTGTTAACAATTAGTACTGTGTGCATTTATAAGAAAATAAATCCAGTCCTGATTCTTAGAAGAGTATACATTTATTAGATTAAATGCTTTCATCCAAACACGTAAAGGAATTCATCAGAATCTGAATCATAATGGTATTCTACAGAATGTTGTTATTTTGCATATTCCCCTGGCCTAGAATTAAATTGGTAAGAGCTGATCAGTGCTCTACCCTGGTAAACAAATTCAAGTAAAATAAATAAATAATAGGTCATTTGGTTACAGATGCACCAAGTGTCAAAATGCTATAATGTAAATAATCCAGTTTTGATACAAGGAGATGCGAGTCTGAATGGATTAATATCCGTAATCCTACAAAAGAATCTACTTATGGGTCAACTGTATTTTCAGGTGGTAACCTCATATAAAAAAAAAACTATAAACAAAAGTGATATATATGTATACAAGAGAAATACTATGATTATGTTTATGGTAATGAAGTTCAGCTGTAAACAGACCACAGATCCTTGTAAAACGTATTCAGAAAGTCTTTGTACACTGGATGTCTGAGTTTGCAAAGAATGTTACTTAATCTATGGAAGTATAATTTCAAAGTAAAATATAGTCAAGACATGAAACTATATATACTAGATATGTTGAGTTGAGAATGTTTACTAGAGAGGAATGAAAATTTATTTTATTTATTTTACATTTGTTGACCGGGCTAGTCTGGCTGGATAACAAGTCCATTTTCAGCAGAGGCCCGAGGAGAAAAGCTCCACTATCTACTAGTACATTTCAAAATCAAAAAAGAATTTTCTCAGGAAAATACATCATTAAAACATTGCAAGGGAGGTATACAACCAGAAAAGTAACAAGTTTCCTCATTTTAAAATAAGAAAGATATCATTATTCAAGTTTAACAAATTTACAGAGAGGTATCATACTTATAGTTTTAATAGAGGTAGGATCATAAACAGAAGTTGGAGTGGATAGGTAAGGAGTAGAGGAGTAAGACAGTAATAAATAAAATAATTTAGTCAGGTGTGCTGCAGGAACAGAGCCAGTGGTTTTGGAAGTATAGTTTAATTTTCTGTTTGAAAAGAGGCAAAGATGTAGTCAAAGTTATGTCAGTAGGAAGAAGATTCCAGTTCCTACCTATAGTATTAGTGAAAAGACAGTCACCGGCAAAGTTGTTTGACTTAATTGCTTTGGCCATTAGTTTATGAGATGAGCGTAGGGAGTTGAGATTGTTATAGGGGATTATCAGTTGGGAAAGTATTGGTGTGTGGTCAGGTTGATAAAGTATATTATGAGCAATCGAGAGTTGAGGGATAAGCAAGTAGTTTTGGAATTCAAGCCAGCCTAGAAGTTTTAGGTTTAGACAGTGGTGGGTTCTGAAGGGATTACCAGTGGCAAAGCGGGCAATATTATTGTAGCAGGTTGTTAATTTAGCTAGATTGCTTTTTAAGATTGGTATAAATAGATGAAGCATATAGAAGTGAAGATAAGAGATGTGATTGGGCTATTTTGGTTCTAGTTGCAGGGGTGAGAAAAGATTTAATTCTATATAGGGATCCTATTTTTCTGTTAACTAATTTGATAGTGTAGTTAATGTGTTGGTTGAAGGAGAGATTGTTGTCGATAGTTATACCTAGCAGTTTTGTAGTAGAGTCAGGTGTGATGATAGTGTTTGTGTTAGAGGAGATGGAGAAGTGTAAGGGGGTGGTACGAGAGGTGGGGGTGAAAAGGAGGAGTTTAGTTTTTTTGGCGTTAAGTAGGAGGAATCGTTTTGAGAACCATGTTTCAGCAGTATTAAATACGTTTTGGGTGAGTGAGATCAGTTCTGTGGTGGAAGGAGCAGAACAGATAAGGGTTGAATCGTCTGCATATTGAATGCATGTTGCTTGTGGGATAGCAGAGTGAAGATCATTGATGAAGAGAGAGAAAAGAAGGGGACCAAGAATGGAGCCCTGAGGAACTCCGATGGAAATAGGCAAAAGAGAAGAGATATGGTTTTCCCATATGACTGCTTGCTGCCTGTTGCTAAGATACGAAGTGAACCATTTTATAGTTAGGTTGTCGAGTGATAGAGATTCAAGAATGTTGGTTAAGAGAGAGTGATTGACCATGTCGAATGCTTTTGAGAGATCAATGAAAAGAGCAGAAGAGAGAAGATTATTGTTGCGATTTTTGTTGATAGTATCTGTAAAAGAAAGAAGGGCAGTGGTGGTGCTGTGATGAGGTCTAAAGCCATGCTGACATGGAGCTATTATGTTGTGAAGAGACAGATATTGTACTAGTTGCTGGTGAATGCATTTTTCCATAATTTTTGCTAGGGGTGAGAGTAGAGCAATTGGTCTATAGTTGGAGTAGTCAGTAGAGTTTCCTCCTTTATGTAGAGGAATAATGTGAGAGACTTTCCAGATTTCTGGGATGGATTCTTCTTGGATAGTTCTGTTTATGAGTATGGATATAGGGTATGCGATTTCTTTGGCTGCTTTTTGGAGGAAAAGTGAGGGTAGCTTATCAGCTGAAGGAGTACAAGGTTTCAGTTTGTGAATGAGTTTATAGATGTAAGAAGTAGATGTAGGTTTTAGAGAGAAGTTGTAAGAAGAGCTAGCTGGGTTGTTTGGGGGGTAGTAGTTGTTGGTATTCATTTGTCTAGCTAGGGATTGTATGAAAAGTTGTAAGAAGGAGACTTAGAGATTATCAGTGTGATACTTTTTTTTCTTCTAACCTTTGTAGCTGCAGTAAAACAAAAGCACATTCAGAGATGTACTGAATAATGTTACAATAAAAGGGTGACAGAAATAATTAGCAAAAAAAAAGGAAGTCAATCTGTTTTTCAAGGAAAAAAATTATTTGATCTTGGCTTAATGTTAAAGTTGAGAAAATAAGAGTTTCCAGTCAGCTGGGAAGAAATGATTGAGAAAATACAAATCACACTTGGAGAATACAAAGAAGGACCAAATGATAAAAATATATTGACCAGGAATCTTAACATACACATAACCACAAAATTATGTTACATGCAATGCATACCTTAGCAGCAATCTAAAAGGAAAGGATGTTAGTAGGTCACTACCAGATCATTCATGGACAGAGTCTTCTTCCAAATGTATTCCATAGCATGGATTATTATTCTAAGTCTCCCGAAATAATAAAACTGACAATCGCAACAATTGTAAGTATGTTTAGCATATTAAAGTCTATATTCTCACAACAAGGGATACAAGATGCTCTCATACCTAGCAGTGATCCACAAGTGTGGAATTCAGTATATTTGTGTTTTAGCAGGAATTTGTACGTGTGTGTGTGTGTGTGTGTGTGTGTGTGTGTGTGTGTGTGTGTGTGTGTGTGTGTGTATACATATATATATACACACACACACACACACACACACACACACACACACATATATATATATATATATACATATATATATGTATATATATATATATATATATATATATATATATATATATATATATATATATATATATACATATATATATGTATATATACATACATATATATATATATATATATATATATATATATATATGTATAAATACCAGTTGGTATAATGGTTAAGTTCTTTACTTCCTATTTACGAGGTATAAAAATCGATCCTACCTCTGACCCATACATGTCTAGAGTTTGTATGTTTTCTCTCTGTCTATGTGGGGTTCAGTACACCTCCCAAAAGTGCTGAGTGTTTACATCTCAGATTCACCTGAGAATGAAGAGCTATGGGCAGCAGACTCTAGATGGTGCTCTATGAGGGGAAGAGTTGTATAGACTAAATGTTTTGGGTATCAGTTATGTTGGGCAGTATTCTCTAGATAGGAGAACACAGATCACAGTCAGGACTAGTGCAAAAATTGGTTATAGGTGAGTTGCTGACTAATTTTGCCAAAAATGAACATGAGTATTTGAGGAGATGGGTGTATGTGCCTGTCTTGGCCAGTTTGTACCCACCATAAAGCCTAGTATCCCTGGATAAATAAGCTGTTGACTGGCCAGAGTCCAGTTGCCTAGATTGGATTACCTGGGGTAGTTCTGTTGAGTGAAAGCTTGATGTAAAACTAATTATCCTGCCAAACATGAACTAAGGATTGCTACACTCAATGTAAGGTCACTGACAAGACACAGCTTGGATGTGAATGATATGATGGTAAGAAGGAGGCTGGACATCCTATGTATCCAGGAGACAGGATGTAAGGGTAATGCAGCAGCAACACTTGGCTTGGAGTCCACTAAAATCATGTGGGAAATATGGAGAGGGAGTGGCTTCAGAAGACAGTGAGGAATGTTATCAAAATTACTGACAGACCTGTGGCGATCAGACTCCAGTGTAAGGATTGGGCACTATTCATTATCTCAGCCTATGTCTCATAGCAGGACTGTAAAAGTGAGGAAAATAGTGCATTCAAACTACATCTGTAGGACCACTAGCAGGACAAAATGAATTGGTGTTGATTATAAGTGACTTGAATGCACATATTAGGACAGTGCGTGCAGGATATGAAGACTGCCTGGCTCCACATAGGTGAGGTATTGGAATAAAATAGGAGAGGCCATTCTAAACCTTTGTCTGGCAGATGACTTGATGATGGCCATAGGTGGCACAAAAAAACTCTATCAGGTTGCAAGACAAAGACAGAAAGGTAAAGAAGATAGTCAGATGCCCTTCATAAAGAGATGCTAGTAACAACCTGCTTGCCAGTCCACAAGACATCAAAGGCAGATGGATGGAGTACGTTCAGCACTGTCTGAATAAAGAAATCCCCCCAGAATCTGTACTGCCCCAGACAAAGCCTATGATGAAAGAAAAAGAGGAGCCTATTCCAGAAGAAGTAAGAATAGCACTAAGGAAAATGAAATCAGGGAAAGCAGCAGGCTCAGATGAGGTCACAGCAACTATGATCAAAATGTTGGGGAGATGGAGTGAAATGGCACCTGAGCATATTCTTAGCTGTATAGGGCATATCCCAGATGACTGGAGAATAAGCATACTAGTGCCAGTGTACAAGAACAAAGGGATCAACCACAACCATGGGCAGTACAGAGGTATCAAACTCTTGTAATACTGAACACTGACTGAAAGTCCTAGAGAGGAGAACTGATAAACAAATATACAGAGTAGTAAAATGTAAGATGGTTTATGACAATTTGGATTCAGATCAGGATGCAGCACAACTGATCTGATGTTTCTGAGGCAGATAGCTGAAAAGAAGTTAGAGATGAGGAAAGTGTCCAACTGGGCATTCCTGGACTTGGGGAAGGCATAAGACAAAGTTCCAGGAAAGCTGATTTGGGCATTCTTGTGGGGGTTCAAAGTCCCAAAAACATTAGTAGAATTAGGGGAGGCTATGTACAAGGACCCAGTGATTCAAATATGAACAGTGTTCAAACTCACAGGGGGGTTTCCAGTGGGAGTGAGTGTGCATCAGGGTTCAGGTCTGCCCAGTGCTGCTCATACCGATGATGGACTCTGTATTAGCAAATACGTCAGCAGGAACAAATCAACAAAGCTGCTGTATGCAGACAATGTGTCATTGTAGGCAGACTCTGAGCAAGAACTTTAACAAAGAATAGGGGAATGGAATGCAAAACGGAAGGCACATGGAATGAAATTGAGTACAGTTAATATAGTTTTAATTGCAGCAAATAGAGGAAATAAAAAAAAGGGTGTCCGCGTTGGTGCAGCGTTTAGCATTGCCACCTCACAGCAAGAGGTTCTCCGGTTTGATCCTCGACTGGGGTGCCTTCTGTGCGGAGTCTGCATGTCCTCCCTGTGGTCACATGGGTTTCCTCCGGGTACTCCGGTTTCCTCCCACATCCCAAAGACATGCTGTAGGTGGATTGGACACTCTAAATTGGCCCTAGGTGTGAGTGTGTGCATGTGTGTGCCTTCTGCAGAAGGTTGGGTGTTGGACTGGCACCTCGACACCATAAAACTCCACTGCCAGTCATGAGCGGACAGGTGATCTGCTGTGGTGACCCCTAACCGGGAAAAAGCCAAAAGAAGAAGAAGAGGAGGAAATCAAAAAAAAAATCTGAGAATTCAGATAGATAGGAAAATAGGAGAACAGGTTGTCAGCTTCAGGTATCTGGGAGGGTTGGTTGAGGAGAAGGGAAGTCTGAATGAAGAGGTCAATGCTAAAAATCAGGGGAGCTATAGTCAACTGGCACAGAGTGTCTGGTGTAGTATATAGCAGAAGAATGCCAAATAAGTTGAAAAATAATATGCAGAAAACAGTGATGTGACCAGTACTACTGTATGGTACAGAAACCTTAGCACTAAAGGCAGAGAAGTTGAGGAAGCTAGAGGTGGTGGAGATGAAGTATTTGAGATGGTTTATAGGATGCACACTGATAGACAGATGAAGAAATGAGAATATCAGAGCAGAAGCCAAGGTAGTTCCAATCACAAAGAAGGTCAAAGGCAACAGATTACATTGGTGGGGGCACATATGCAGAAAAGCAGAATACAATCTGGTGAAGAAGATTTGGGACAGAGAAGAAGGGATGAGGAAATGAGGTCATCAGGCAAAGAGATGGATGGATTTTCCACGGCAGTCAGGCATAACTGTCAAAGAAGTTAAGGGAGTGGCACTGAATTGAGAGAGAGATGGCAATAGTTAACACTACATCATGATCCCATGTAGAAAAAGTAAAAAAAAGTTGATGAAGATGATGAGGAGGAGAAGGAAGAATTCATACATATAAGCATCCAGTTTTTGCTGTTTGCAATCAAATGAACAAGCAGAGAGACTTATCCACACAAGAAAGAAAGTTGTGAGAAAGAGGTGCAGCAAAAATTTTAGAAGACAGGAATATTCCATTTAAGGGACTTGGTGTCTTAGCAGCTCAGTTTCTAATGCTTGAAAAGCAAATGACCTGATTCAGTTCTGTTACTGATGGATGAGTATCAGTAGAAATGAAAGGAGATGTTAGAACAAAATGAGTAGAGACAGAACTATTATGATAGAATCCTCAAAGGACTACCAGCTTTACAGGCAGGAGACAGATAAATAAATGAAAAGTCATAGGCAAGTTTGTAGCTTGAAGGTGAAGGTTTTAGTCAAGCAGATGATGGTGTGATGGAGAGCTGTATAGGAGGATGCAAATATATATTTCTAAGACAAATACATTGAAGTTAAAGTTCAGGGAAGATAAGTCACGAGAATTGCCAGAGCAGTATTGTCACAAGAAAACTGAGACTGTGAGAAATCTGTTATAGTACAGAGCTGCAGACTGATGTTCCTCAAGTTATGTCTCCAAGAAAAACATTGTCCCTAAGGCAATATCAGATGTGCAATGAGGATAATCCTATTAAATGTTCCAGGAATGGAAAACTACTGAAGAAATGAAATAGATTTATGGAGTTTAAGAGTTGATCATGAAATAGTAGACTAAAAAGTTGCATTTATTAAAATGTCTTTTGAATGTGTATTAAACAAATAATTTGGATAGAAAAATGTCCTTGACATGCTTTGTGTATAGTTAAGGGTTAGACTGAGATTGCACTGCCAGCCTCCTGAGATATCAATAAAGCTGAATAATTCTAAGAAGAAAACCCCAATAGCTAAAAAAGAGGTTATTTAGAGAAGGTGACCCAGAATTAGAAATGCTGACTAGACATTTTTTGGGTGTAAAAATTGTACTCTCAAGTTTTCTTAAGTAACATGTTATAGCTGAACGGACATTAAAAGTGTGGTTCATTCCAAATGAGCCTGTGAGTAAGGAAAGCTCTACAGGTGCTCCAGCAGCACTTTACAGGTTTGGAGGCCACGTTCTGTGCTTCGGATTGTTGATGGACTGGGCTAAACCTTGAATTGGACCCTAACTTAAGTAGATTGAGAATGATGTACTGAAGACCAAGCAAATCAAATCTCCTGAAATAATTTATGCCCTCTATAGACTGGAGGTGCACTCTTTCTTCTGTTTTTCATCACTAAGTAAATGTCCTTTTACCAGACTTAGAACTCGGACTTGCAGGCACTGAAAGGTCACAGACTTCTACTGCAGTGGATTCATACTGAAATGCCTAGCACAATACTGTTTATTTGTTTATTTATGTTTGCTTACCAGGAAAGTCCAACTGGTGTTGATCCTGCTTTCAATGGATGCCCTGAGAGAAAAGCTTCACAGTTATCACAGATACGAAGTACAAAGAACATTTTATATATATATATATATATATATATATATATATATATATATATGTGTGTGCGTGTGTGTGTGCATAAAGTAAGATAGTATGAGGTTTACATTGTAGAGGGAGAAAAGCTGTACAGTTTTTACACATACGAAACACAGAAGATATTCACTTTTCATACATAAATTAAAGCATTGCGGAATTTTACATTGTGAATTAGATATATATATATATATATATGGGTCTACTTCTAAAGACCGAACCGACGATTCCCCGACACAGAAATCACCAACGCCAGAAAACCGACAACACACAAACCCGACAACGCGAAACACCGAACACCATAACACCGACACACGGAACGTAAACAACACACTACACTACATAGCATACACACTAGCCCTGACCCAAACCCTAACCCTAAGGTCCGACACTATCGCACACTTCACCTACCTGCACCCTAACCCTAACTCACTTACCCACCCCTAGCCCAAGCTCCGACACTAACGCACACTTCACCTACCTGCACCTAACCCTAACTCACTTACCCACCCCTAGCCCAAGCTCCGACACTAACGCACACTTCACCTACCTGCACCCTAACCCTAACTCACTTACCCACCCCTAGCCCAAGCTCCAACACTAACGCACACTTCACCTACCTGCACCCTAACCCTAACTCACTTACCTGACCACTCCTACCTCCGTCACTGTCGCACACTTACCGGGTCGCGATCACACATTACCCTTGTCGGTCTTTCCACTGTTGGTGAATCACCCTGTCGGTATACGTACCTGTCGGTTATCTGGCGTCTGTGATTTCTGTGTCGGGGGATCGGCGGTTCGGTCTTTAGAAGGGGACCCATATATATATATATATAGAGATATATATATATATATATATATATATATAGAGATATATATATATATATATATATATATATATATATATATATATATATATATATATATATGTATGTATGTATGCTAAATCTTAATATTTGTGGAACGTGATTTTAATGGCCAGAAAGTTGCACAGTGGAGATGATTTATTGTTTTTGTTCTAGATATTGAAAGTTTAGTATCTGAAATGCAAAATTTTATACATCTGGTTATTTTTTTAGTGTTTCATTAACAGTGATATTGAGATCAGATAATTCTAAGTTATTAATCATGCACTTTGTAGATTGAAGTGGCTGTAGTATTTTCTCTTGCCTGAAGTTTTCAAATCTGGGCTTTCTGCATATGGATGTACTTTTTGACTGCTTTGAGATTTCTTGGTATACATCATTGACAATGATTCTTCCTGTGGTCCAAGGAGAAGCCCAGTAGAGATATATAAGCTCATGTTGACTAAAAGATGCATAATTTTAGAGTGTTGGAGATGAATTGCTTTGGTTCCTTCTTTCATTTTTGAAGATTACAGTTGCACCTGGTACCCAATTATCCAGACTGAAGTTTAGTTGGAAGGATGAAGTAGGCCTTTTTATATTTTTATGGTATATTTTTAGCCATTATAATTGGACCTGAAATCTCAGGGCAGGCCATGTTCTGTTTGATTGGATTGCTGTGGTAACTTATACATTCTTGCAGTCCATAATGCTCTGATGTTATCAAGCATTTTGTGTAGGTAATGAGTGTATCCATGTGTGTGTGTGTGTGTGTGTGTGTGTGTGTGTGTGTGTGTGAGCGTGTGTGTGTGTGTATACATATATGTGTGTGTATGTGTGTGTATGTATGCATGTATATATGCATGTTTTCTTATAATTTGACTGACCATTGTTTATTTTCACTGGAGGCCTAGGAAAAATAGCTCAGCAAATGAATAAACAAAGATCACACACCAACGATACTACACAAGATCTTAATGAATTACAATAGACTTTGAGAAAAAAATCCTATTTCAAGGTGCTTGATGGCCTAGTTAAACTAATTATACATATTACACATTACACTGATTTGTCATAGATAAGCCAGAAAATAATCAGGAGAAGATTTGGTGAGATATTGAATGAGTGCAGATACAAACTGAGGGAAGCTTGTAAAAGAGAGATATTAGAGAAAAGCAGGAAGGAAATGAATGGGCTGAAGAAAAGGCAGAAACATGCATAATTAGAAAGAGAGGCAACACACAAAATATCACAAATAGTTCATTGAGTAAAGATGAATAGCTCACAGAATGAATTACAAAGCTAATGAAAATAGGCATATAAAGACTATGAAGAAAGAGACAGCAAGGTTACATTCACATTGCAGTAGCTTGTCCAGTTTTCAAGTAGCTAAATGTTCAGGTAGGATTTAAATTCTTGCCCATTAGTAACAAATGTGATTCTGGAGGAGAATATTCTGGATTTTGTCGATACAAGTTGTACCTCACAAGACATCTACAACAACTGGAAAGGCCGCAGAAATACCTCACAAAGAGGATTTCCGGCCTCAAACAGATGCCCTATGCAGACCGTCTCAAAAAACTCCAGCTTTACTCCTTCGCATATCGCCTACTCAGAGGTGATCTCTGCCTAACATACAAAGCTATGTCAAACCCAGAGCTGTTGGACATGCTCCACTTAAAGAAATCCCAATCCCTCTGTGCTACACGCTCTAGGGACCTAAACCTTGTCACCACAATAAACAGAACATTCTGAAGGGATAGATTCCTGTCCCAGAGACTTCCTATACTCTGGTATAAACTACCCATCTATATCAAACAAAGCTCCTCATTAGCACTCTTCAAGAAAAATCTTGATGATTGGATGGGAAATAGGAAATTCTCCCCGGGGATCACCTCTGTGGCTCTGCTCGACAGTGGCACAGGAAAATAATTTTCTTGGGTGGCAAAAGCCAGGGTACCTTTTTGGCTGGGCTTGTATAGGCCCCAGGGATGATAGCCTAGTACCAACCTATGAACCTGTGAGAACAAGTACTAAAAAAGACAAAGACCAAAAAAAGACACTTTCATTTTCATTGGTGACATAAAAAAAGAAGGTCACAAGCTAGTTCACTCAATTTTAGATAGCTTTGTATGAAATGAGTCTATATTATTATTATGCAGAAGTTTCAAGACAAAGCTTAAATGCAATATTTCAAGACTATTACCCAGTTCTGGCTAACAGAAAGATTTTAGAATATTGTAGTGATGAATCCATGCTCATGTGCTATGAGCAGATGCAAAAGCTGTACCATAAAAAGATTCTAGCTTTAAGAGTAAAAAGAATAGAATGCAAAATAAAGCCAAAAAATACCCTGGGCAGGAAAAGAGAACTTAGCAGCTTAAATTCATAATCCAGAGCGAACTATGAATCCAGCAAAGATGTTTGAGAGTTTGACTGGATTTCTTGTCATATGATCTTCTAGGTGTTGTGAACAGTCAGTATGATTGCAGTTGTTATGATCCATCAGCAGACTGAAGAAAGAAAAAAGTGACAGTTTGCTATGATGATACAGTTGAAAATAGAAAAGAATATGCTGTCAATTAAAGTACAAACTCTGTCTTCGTGAATTGTTTATATAGTTGTGAGGGTAGGCCTCCTCCAGCTTACAATGGTGTCTTCTGAATCCATGGAAATGTTACTCATTTTGTCAGAGTGTGTAAACTTATCTAAAAATGTCTTTATCAGGCAGAAAGTTTTGAAAAACCATGTGGAAAAAATACAATCAAAGAATCTGAAAATGAACTGAGTGTTGACATAACTAATGTGTGTACAGTAAAGAAATAATTCTTCTAGAAGTTTGGAAAAAATCGTATGTGTTGCAGAAGCAGAAACAACTGGTCTGATAAGCTGTTGATTAATGGCAAGGTATTATGCTTAAATTAGACTGCAGAGTATAGCATACATAAGTATTCTCTTAAGAAAAGCTGTGCAGTTCAACATTTACCTTGCTGTAATTTTCAGGCCTTAAATTTACCAGTAAGAGACAAACTGAATGTGAATATTTATTTTATTTTTTTATTTTACATTCATTGACCGGGATAGTCCGAATGGATACATGTCCATTTTCAGCGGAGACCCGGGGAGAAAAGCTCCAAAGGTATACATATACAATCATTACAATGTCATATAGAACAGGAGTAATCATAACATAATACAAATATAACACAATTTATAGTCTAGTTAAATTTATGGAAATATACCACATTTTATAGTACAGTTAAATTTGTACAGTCTAACAATCTTCTAAACTGGCTTAACAAAGATATTTGAGTACCACTTACAGACATAGGATATATACACCAGTATGCATAAAGATTTAGTCAGGCTTGGAGCAGGGTCATAGCCATTGAGACTTGAAATACTCCTTGAGAGCTATTTTAAATTGAGATAGGGTGGTATCCAGGGTAATGTTAGCAGGAAGGGAATTCCAAATTTTGCCAGCAGAGTTGGCGAACAGGGAGTCACCAGCTGAGTTGTTGGATTTGATGGTTTGCACTAATAGTCTATTAGATGACCGGAGTGATCTGCAGTTGGAGTGGGGATAGATGTTTTTTAGAGCAGGTGTATTATCTGGTTGGTTAAGTGCTTTGTGAGCAACAATGAGTTGATTATACTGAATCTGCCTGGGTAGCTCTAGCCATCAGAGGTAATTTAGATTTTTACAGTGATGAGTTCTATAGGGTAGACCAGTTGCAAATCTAGCTATGTTATTATAGCAGCTTGAGAGTTTATTAAGATCAGATTTATTTAGGTTAGCAAGTAAAGGGGAAGCATAACAGAGTGTAGAGAGTAGATGGGAGTGGGCAGTGGAGGTTCTAGCATATGGGGTAAGGAATGGCTTTATCCTATAAAGTGAGCCCAGTTTTCTGTTAATGGTTTTGATTGTTTTGTTGACATGCACATCAAACTTAAGAGTGTTGTCTATAATAACTCCTAGCAGTTTTGTATGGGCATCTGGATAGATAATGTTACCGTTATTAGCCTTAATGGAAAGAGATAATGCCGTGGATCTTTGAGTGGGGGGTGAAAAGTAGGAGCTTTGTTTTATTAGGATTTAGAATCAGACAGTGAGCGGCAAGCCAGTACTCTACTAGGTTGAAAGTACTCTGAGTTATTGATAGCAACTCTGTTTGCGAGGTGCCAGTGCAGATCAACGTTGAGTCGTCTGCATATTGAATGCAGATGGCTTCAGGGATTACAATGTGGAGGTTGTTGATAAAAATTGAAAACAGAAATGGTCCCAAGATAGACCCTTGTGGGAGACCTAGAGTGTTGGGTAGCAGGTTTGAAAGTTTGTTCTGCCATAAGATGGATTGTTGTCTATTGTGCAGTTAGGATTCAAACCATTGGAGAGAGTGATTACCTAGGGACATTGTTGCCAGGGTGTTGATGAAAAGATGGTGGTTAATCATGTCAAAAGCCTTGGACAGGTCCAAGAAAAGGGCTGAAGATAGCTTGTTGTTGTTCCTGTTATAGTTTATTACATTAGAGAAGGTGAGGAGAGCTGTGGTGGTACTATGATATGGTCTGATGCCATGCTGGGAGTTAGCCAGTAGGTTGTTTTGGGTTAGAAAGTACAGGAGTTGTTTACGGATGCATTTTTCCATTATTTTTGCCAGAGCTGATAAGATGGCTATTGGTCTATAACTGGGCAACTCAGTAGAGTTACCACCTTTATGGAGGGGTATGACACGAGATATTTTCCAGATAGAGGGGAATGAGGCTTCTGATATGGACCGATTAATTAGAATGGAAACAGGGTACGCTATGGTATCAGCAGCTTTTTGCAAATATTCGGCTGGGAGAAGGTCTGCAGCTAGGGTAGTAGGTTTTAATTTTTTCAGTAGTGAATGAATGAAAGATGTAGAGACTGGTTGGAAGCTAAGGGAGGGCTGGGAGTGCTATCCAGTGGGTTAGAGGAGTTAAGGGGTATTTGGCTTGCAAGGGCTTGGATGGTTTCAGTAAAAAAATTATCAAAGGTATTAGCAACATCCTCTGATAGTTTATCGGTAGAGGCTGAGGGAGGTGGAGTGGTGGTTTGACCTGGGTGCAGTAATTTATTTATCCCTGCTCAGACTTTTGGGGGTTATTTTGGTTCCCTTGTTGGAGATGGAGGTAGTATTTTTTTATCTAATAGAAATGGTTTGCTACAAATGCCATTATGAATCCTGATGTCTGTATAAAAAACAAATCAAGTGGTAGCACTGCAGCAAACTAACAGCTTGGTCACAGGAGCATGTGAAAAGATTGGAATGTTTAAATTAACATAATTTCCAAGCAAAGTGCATTGTTGTGCTTTAAGTGAAATATTTAAAATGAAACCAAAATTACATTTAGTACCAAGGTGAGTGATCTACAGAGGCTCGGGGACTTATAGTTGTGATAACAGAAATATGCATATTTTAAAAAAAAAAAAGCTAAATCATAGCAGTAAAATTGTACAGTAGTCAGACGTAATACCAAAGCAAACCAAATCCCTGTCAAATAATATAGTAACCTCTATTTAGGTATCATTTGTCTGCTAAGGCAGTATACCATGAAGTTAAATCCAGATATTCCCCCTGTAGCACATGTCCTGAGACATTTGTCACTGGCCAGAAGCCAAAGAATTTAGCTGGTGCTGAAATGCGTAAAAGATTTAGGGGGTCATTCCCTGATAAACTGAACCAACAAGCTCGACTAGCATCATGGTAAGTAAGGCTGATGAAACCAATATGTATTGATGTTTTGGCATGTGAAGTTGAATGACGATAGCTCAAAATGGTGCAATTTAACATCCATATTGGGGAAAATGGTTTGCTACAAATGCCATTATGAATCTTGATGGCCACAGAGGTCTCCCAAAAAGTGATTGAAAGTGTTGTAGCAAGTGAAGATTGAGGTAGTGAATGTAATAGATGGACAATCTTAATGCAAAGATTGTGATATAATAATGTAAAGCTAAATCCAAAGAAATGTTAAATAGATGTGAACTCTATAAATTATATGGGACATGGACTAACAAAGCAGGTAATATAGCCCAATTCTGAAATAGTCAAGGTTGTGGTACAGACAATGCTTACAGAAAACAAGTCTGCCTTATAATGATTCTTGGAGGTTTGATATAATGCAAAATTCATATATAATTTATCCAACGTGATAAAGATATGAAAAATTGCTTTTAAGGAAAGTTGAATTGTGTTGGTAAATTGATTGGTTGGTAAACAGGTCTGATCATAAGCAAATCACCCTTGACATCCACATCCTACCCCCAATCCCCAGTAAGGAAACGTCCTTAAAAAACTTCTCCAAAGCCAACTTCATGCTACTGAAGTCAGAAGTGAAAAACTTTACAACACCCACGCAAATGGGATCTGGAAGTTCGACTGCAGAATCCTACACTAAGGCACTGTACGAGCACATCCACTCATGCATGAATCGTGCCATCCCAAATAGAACCAAGATGCTGTTCTCCAAAAAAAGGAAGCCAATCTGGTGGTCCCCTGCTATAAACAAACTATACAACAGAAGGAAGAAACTGTTGCAGAAAAGAGGAAAATCCCAGGATGCAAAAAACTCCCTCACCAGCCTCAATAAGAAGCTGAGATCCCTCATAAAATCCTCAAAAGCTAGTTACGAAAATAAAATTGCCAAAGATTTCAAAGACAACCACAAGGCATTCTATAGTTATGTCAAGAATCTAAATGGCAATGCTCAGATCTGATCTGAGCTACAACAGAATGGCATTAAATATACTGATCCCAAGGATATTGCTAATATCCTGGCAGATCGATTTAGTGCCAACTTCACCCCACTCTCACCCCTTAAAGGGCCCATCTCAATACCAAAAGATTGCCAAATTCCGATAATCACGGCCACACAGGTAGAAACCGCACTCTCCAAAGCTAAGAATACAGCATCCATGGGACCAGATGACATCCCAGGCTGTGTACTAGATGAACTACAAAATGAAATGGCACCTCACCTAAGTGTCATGTTTAATCCTGGCCTCACCTAAGGCTTTGTGCCCACTGAGTGGTGCACAGCTACAGTTATCCCGCTCCACAAGGGAGGATCCACCTTGGATCCCAGGAACTACCGTCCCATCAGTCTGACAAGCCTGATCTGCAAGGGTATGGAACGCATTATCATGGAACTTATAAACAAAGACATTGGCAACCTTCAAACACTGGACCCCACCCCAGTTTGAGTTTGTGAAGGGCCAATCTTGTCTTCTGAATCTGATTGACTTCTTCGAATCAGTCTCCAGAGCTGTGGACAAGGGTAAGGCAGTCCACACAGCCTATCTGGACCTCGCCAAGGCCTTCAACAACATCCCCCACTCTGGAATCACAGATAAACTTACTAAGCTGGGCATAAATCCCTACGTCACTCGATGGGTTGCCAACTGGCTTACTAACAGAAATCAGACTGTAAAAGTAGCCGACTCCAAATCTAGCTCCAGACAAGTGACAAGTGGAGTACCTCAGGGTTCAGTCCTGGGACCACTCTTGTTTGGCATCTACTTCTCTGAAGTACAGGCCAACACTAAGGGACTCTGGCTAACAAAGTTTGCAGATGACTGCAAACTGGGAACCATTATTGAATCCCCAAATGATGTGGATATTCTAAGGGCCTTACAGAAACAGATGCCTGGTGCCAAAGCCATGGGCTCAAGCTTAATGCCCAGAAATGTATAGTTATCCCCTTTGGAAAAACACATCTACCCATGAATTACCACATAGGTGGCAGGACACTAAACATCAAAAGTGTGATGAGAGACTTAGGGACACAGGTGGACAGTGGTCTCACTTTCGATAACCACATTGCCACAACAGTCAGGAAATCCTTCTATGTGGCACACCTCATCATTAAGGGCTTTTCATCCAAAAAAAAGGAGGTCATTGTCCCACTGTACTCATCCCTCATTAGACCCATTATAGAGTATAATGCCCCATTTGGTATGTACCTCACAAGACATCTGCAACAGCTGGAAAGGCCACAGAAATACCTCACTAAAAGAATCACAGGCCTAAAGCAGATGCCATATGCTGACCGTCTAAAAAACTCCAGCTATACTCTGTGGCATATTGTCTACTCAGAGGCGATCTCTGCTTAACATACAAGGCCATGTCAAACCCTGAGCTGTTGGATATGCTCCACTTAAAGAAATCCCAATCCCTCAGAGCCACACACTCCAGGGATCTAAACCTTATCATCACAATGAAAAAAACATGCTGGAGGGATAGGTTCTTGACCCAGAGACTCCCCATACTCTGGAGTAGACTGCTCATACATGTCAAGCAGAGCACCTCATTGGCCCTCTTCAAAAGGATACTTGATGATTGGATGGGAGATAGGAAATTTGCCCCAGGGATCATGTCAGTTGCCCTGCTAGACAGGGGCCCAGAGAAGTAAATATTGTGGGATGAAATATCCAGGGAATTGTTATGGCTAGGCTTGCATAGGCCTTAGAGCCGATAGCCTAGTACCAACCTATGAACCTATGAACCTATGAGCAAGAAAACAACTTCAGAATCTTGAGAAAATTGGCCACAGAATTTTCCACCTTGAGGTATTATGATAGTCAGGAAACCAGTAGTCCTACAAGTGGATGCCACTCGGTGTAGCTTAGGGACAGTAGTACTATGAGAGGAACTCCCCAAGCATATGGATCTTGGTCATTAACTGATGCCCTAACATGATATACACAAACAGAAAATTAACTTATGGCAATTGTGTCTGATCTTCAAAAATATTATGTGTCTATATGTGCAGGTTTGTGTATATCAGGCAGCCTTATGTAAAAATGCTTTCCTTCCAACATTAACTACTGCTTTTCAGCCTTACAGTTTTCATGAAATGAACAATATGAATATCAGATTTCCTAGTTTTAATAACCCCATGTACTCCCTTATGGCCTTGGGCATGAGAGAGCTAACCACTCAGCCCTGGGCACTTTTACAAGGTTTGTTTATGAATTTATTTTTGCTTTTATTTTTCAAACAAAGAACCTTGGTATCCCTTGCTCAGAGCAGCTGTACTTGTGATATGTAAGGTGTTCCATACTGCTCAGTATCTGACTTCTCAGCACTGTCACACGTGTGCACTAGACAATGAATGACAGAGCTAAAAATGCTCACGGATATGTTGTGTGATCATGGATAAGACATCACAATGCAGAAATACTATTTATTTTAACAACAGGTTGATTGTAATAGCTGCAATGAAAATGGAAATAGTACAGGTAACACATAAAGCTGTTTTTAATCCTGTAGGCAACTAGATATTATGGCTAATATTTTGATTTGCAGGACTAATCTGTATCTGCATAAATCAAGTTGAAATGTTTTACTGTGGACAAAATTACTGTGTGTTTGTATGAAACAGAGTTGAAATATTATTATTATTATTACTATTATTATTACCCTTGATATTTGTCCTTACATTTTGACATCTAACATGTACAAATTTGACAATGTGGCTATGATTGCTTGATGTGGGAGCTACTAGTGGATGAAAATGACCAAGTGTGCTGTTATTTGCTTAACTTAAACCATTATTCTTATTAAATCAGTATTTTGGCTTTGCAGGACTAATATCTCTGTGAAACAAATTAAACACTTTACTATAGCTGGCTACTGTATGTTTTAGGAAACATAATTAAAATAAATTACTGTGTTCTTTATTTTTATTTATTTCAGACATGAAATGTACACAATTAAAGTGGTTATAATTGCCGGATATGAGGATTAGCTGTGGATAAAAATGACTGACTCTGGTACTGTTTGCTTAAGTTAAACAGCCATTATTCTTGCTTTGCAAGACTTCTGCATATTTATGTAAAGCACGTTTGAGTATTTGGCTTTTGAGTGCTTATGTTAAAAAGAGGTGAAATAAGTTGTTGGAGCTGTTTTATTATAATCATATATCTGAGGTCTACAAGGTCAAAAGCATGGCTATGCCTAGCATGGGGTCTCTCTGCAGAAGGAAATAACTGACTCTGTTTTCATTTGCTTAAGACAAACTGTCATTATTTTGTCTTTGCAGAACTAACAGGAATTTGTAAAAAGAAAATCAAACTGGAATGCTATTGTTTGCATGAAACAAAGTTGAAATACATTACTCTGGCTATTATTTTTATCATAATCAGACATAAGAATTACGCATTGTCAACACAGTGGCTATAACTGCTGGGTATCGGGCTGTCTAAAGAGGAAAATGACTGAAAATGTGTAATTTGCTTACATTAAACAGCTATTATTCTGGCTTTGCAGATCTAATATATATCTGTATGAAGTAAATTGGAGCACCGTGCAGTGGCTGCTGTTTTGGTGAATCAAATTTGAAATTCAGCACTGTGACTACTATTTAGCATAATTGGGAATCTAAGGTGTACACAGTCAACAAAAGCATTGTCTGGGGATGAAAATAACTGTGCTATAATTTGCTTAAATTAAACAGTCATTAATCTGCCTTTGCAGGACTAGCATGCATTTTTTGAAGTAAGCTGAAATGTGTTCATGTAACTACTGTGTAGTTGTATGAAACAAACTTGAAATGTATTACTGTGGTCATAATTAGTTTTGTTTCCACAATCATACATCTGAGGTACACACAGTCAAGAATTTTATATAATTGCTTGTTATGTAAGCTGTTTGGAAGAAAATGACTGACCTACCTGTCTTGTTCAAGTTAAGCAGTCATTAATCTGACACAGTAGAACTGGTGTGCATTTGTATAAAGCAAGATGGAATAGTTTGCTGTGGGCATCTTTTTAAATTAAAATCAAATATCTTTGGTACACATACTCTATGAAGTAGCTATAATTCATGAGTATGAACGACAACCGTAGCTATATTTGTCTTAACCCCGCTGTAGTTTTAAGAGTTAAGCTGTCCTGATCTGGATTGACAGGAACAGTGTCACACAATTTACTGCACTGGCTGAACTCAGTATAAACAATCATTGGTATGAATTACATGTGTGTGTGTGTGTGTGTGTGTGTGTGTGTGTGTGTTGGGGGTATTGCAATGTATCAAAGAGTATCAACTTTTTTATAATTTCTTTCACTTTCCATCACTGTCATACATCAGAGCTGCACATATGCATACAGTCTTTGGCACTCTGGGGAGGATGGCACAGTACCAAAGTGAGTAGCACTGGTTCTCTGGTTGTATTCTTGGCTATGGTTCCTTCTGTGTGGAGTTTGCATGCCCTCTCTGTCACTGTTTGGGTATTATCCAATTGAACTAGTTCCATTAACTTCCCCAAGGGCATGTTATAGTGAGTTGATGTTGCTTCAGTTTGCCTGGAAGTAAGCATGCAGTACGTTCATTTGTTTGTGTGTGTGTGTGTGTGTGTGTGTGTGTGTGTGTGTGTGTGTGTGTGTGTGTGTGTGTGTGCGTGTGTGTGTGTGTGTGTGTGTGTGTGTGTGTGTGTGTGTGTTCTTGCACGTGAGTGTGTATGCATATGTGTGTGTGTGAGGGAATCTCTATGTGTGTCTCTGTGTGCTTGTGCCTACCTTCTGATATATCTAGCTTGTAAGAGGCATGTGTGAAAACAAAAAACATGTAAAAAAATATATCATTAATTTTCCTGCGATCACACATTGCATCACGGAGCATATACATAACTCTTCTGGTGTGCAATAAAAAAGAAGAGTTAACAAATAACTGTCTTTAAAATAAAGTATGGCATGGCTTTCAGGGGAGTTTGATACAGGCTTAGTTGAGGTCCTGTACTCCCTTCTTATCTGTAACCTACTCGACTCTAAAACCACCCCTACTGAGAGGTGTGCACAGAGGGTCACCATAACTTATCTGTGGCCTGGCTGTGAATAGGGTAGCTATTTCTTTAACTTTCCACAAAGTCAAACAACAACTGTGTATGCTGAAGGTTATAATAGCTTGTCTTGGTGCAACAAGTTGGAATTAATTACTCTGATTATTATATTTTCATTTCCATCAGAATTAAACATCAGATACATATGCAGATGGCTACTTTTAGGGGTACAGAGGTATGCTATGTATGTATATGTTTGACAGCAAAAAGTTTAAATATACTATTGTTGCCACTTGCTATTTTGCTTTTTTTCCCTATCTAACATCAGAGGGGTATATAGACAGTGACTGACTTGTGGGGGTAGGGGTGAAGGGATATGCTGCTTATATGCATGATAGCAACAACTCGAAATATAGGACTCTGGCCTTTCATTTTTCAGCAAAATCTAACATCACAGAGAAACACATAAGGTGAGTTTTGTAATGAGGGATAGGGAGGCAGGCAGTATTCCTAGGTATTAGCTATGTATTCCTTTTCTTTTCTTTGTTAACCAGGTAAGCATCTGGATACAAGGGTCCCTTTTCAGAGGTGCTCTATTAATATTGTCTGGTTAAGTGACAAATGGATGTGGAAGAAATCAACCCTGTACCCTTGAACCCAATAAGTAGCTCATTAACAGATCTGAGCCTTAATCATCTGCACTGACTGCCAAACTGTTCCCACATGCCTTTGTCTTCTCAGTGTACTGGTAAGTACTATTCTGTCACTTCTGAAAATTAAGCATTTTACTCAGGTTGTTTTTTCACTGAAATAAAAAAAAAATAAGACTGAATTTCTTACGTTAATCATTTTGATTCAGACCATTAGTGAATAAAAAGGCTGGGAAAAAATCCCTAAAAATAATGCTGCCCTTGCTGGCTTGGTAGGTTATTACATCATAGGTGCAGGAAGATGAAAATTATGGAAGAAATATAAGCCCAGTTCCAATTTAAGTAATTAAGTGTGCTATAATAAGGCCAAAACACTTTTTCATAAATTAGTAAATAAGGTATGGACTGATTACGAACTCACTTTGCAAGGTAATGACAGGGATAACAGCAAGACCTTATTTAAGCACTTCCACTCCTATGATGTGGGAGAAACAGTGGAGGTTACCATGAAGGTGGAAGGCTATTTTATCACTGAACCATCTAAATTGGTAAATATTTTGGCTGCTGTGTTTTTTTATAGCCTATATATTAAACGCTCAGTGGATCAATTAATACTGTTCATCATATTAATCACTGTTGCAGTAGCCTTAGCTATTTGGATTTTATCTCGACAGGGATATAACTTCCAAAGCTTCAGGTCACCTACCACAAGCCCAAACTGTCAAGCAGCTTGAGCTGAGCTGACAAAGACATGTTTGGGCATGAATCCCTTCAGTACTTTCCTGCTGCTGAAGAGTACTACTGCTCCTCTGAGCCTTGCAGGGAGCAGTGGTCTTCTTGTGCTTTCATTAGCTGGGTAGATAAGTTCCCTTTGGGAAAAAAATTCAATTTTCTTACTTATTACTTTCCTCTTCAGGAAAGTTATTTTAAAGCTCAGAGGGTTGTGTTTTAATGGATTGCCTTGAGACTGTAACATACTTTTAAGTGGAGCACTCATTTCTGCCAGTTTAAAAGTAGTGTCAACTAACTGGTAAAGAATTTTTGTGGAGAAATTGTGATTATTTTTACATTTTGAGGCTGCCGTAGTGTTTGAAAGTGTTTTTTACTGTGTTTTTTCTGTCAAAAATGTAACCTTTGCTGCTTGTATTCCCCAGGATTGAGGCAACATTTTTGGCTTGACCATGGAAGAGGTTGTCAGTCCCATGGTCAGTCCTTTTTTCAGCCACAAAAATAAAAAGTTAAGCAAACAACCTTTGCCACAACAGCAGGCTAGAAATTTGGCACAGAAGCAGGTGGGTGCCTCTGCTGTGTCCATTTGTTGTACCAAAGATCACTCATGTTGTACCCTGGATCTCTCTGGTGTATCACCTATAACCACTATAGGGTCCCTGCAGTGGGCATGGGAGACACACACTTGTCAGTTCTGGAAGAGGGACGAGGGAACGGGGAAGGTTTCCCTGCTGTGTCAAAATACTGTTTCCATCCCTGGGGAAGCAACAGCTGCCATTAGTAACATGGCTGGCTCCATTTTACCTGTCAAAAAGAAACAGAAAAACAAACATGAACCTACTCCTCTTCCTCCTTAAATTTCTTTGAATAAGAGTAGCTTACTGGGGCAGGGTTTGCTTCAGGCTATTGATCCTTCTTGTAGATTAGTTTCCAGTAAAAGAAAGAGGGACACTTCCTTTCCTGAAGAAATTGAAGATTCTGAATCTGAACAGGAAAATGGAGGGAAGGATTTAGGGTTTTCCCCTCAGATTTCTGATTCAGGCTCAGAGGACAGCTCACTTTTTGATTCTCCCTTCGGGGGTTTCTCTTTCTCTGAGATATTGCTAGAATGTGTCAGTGTTTTCAGAGGGAGAACAGTGAGGTTTCTCAGTCCCTCAGGACTATTGCTAGAATGTGTCAGTGTTTTCAGAGGGAGAGCAGTGAGGTTTCTCAGTCCCTCAGGAAATGCTATGAGTTGTTACAGAAGGATTTTCCAAAGCCTACACCCATTCCTCCTGTCCTGTCTGCTTTAGAGGATGTGTGTCTTACTGCCTGCAATTTTCCTAATAGTCAGCCAGCTGTCCCTAAAAAGGCAGATAGGATGTAAAAAGTTCCTCAGTCTTTTAAATTTGTTTACACTATTCTCAAACCTGAGCCATGAACTATAGAGTTGGTTTACTCCTCTACTTCTGAGCACTTAGTTAATTTCAAGCCTACTGTTTCTAGTTAGTATGAGAAAATTATTGATAGGTATGACAAAAAAAGTGAATTCTTCTAATTGTCAGGCTCATGCGTTAAAGTTTAGTCTGTTATATTGTGAAAGCATGAGAAAGGTTTTATCTATAGTTTTATTCTTGTGTTCTTCATCATATGCTGGCCCAATGAGTAATAGAACCAGTTCCTCCTTCCCAAGTGGGGAAAAGGTTTTATTTAAGTATGCTGCTAGTCCCAAAGAAAGAACATGCTTTGAGAGCAGTTTGGGGTCTTTCTTTCCTTTCTGTTTTGATACCGCCAAAATTCAAAATGATGTCACTTTACAACCTGTTGCCACTTCTTCATCTTTCAAGTTTCCTGGTAACACTAGAAGTAAAATATGCTTATCACCACATTCCTGTTAATTCAGACTTCAGGTGTTTTTTCATGTTTTGTGTGTCTGTTCCATATTATCATTTCTCTTCCTTACCATTTGGACTATCCACTGTAAAAAGAGTGTTCACAAAGTGTTATAGTTCATTGCATGCTACAAGATATCCATATTTTCCATATTTAGATGACTTGCTTATCTTTGCAGAGTCTTTTCAAAATGTTAGGAATCTCTGCTTGGGTGACAGAATCTCCTCTTGGGTGACAGATCTCTTGTACAAGATGGGATTACAAAAGAACATTCAAAAGTCTCTCTTCACTCCCTTACAAAGGATTGTGTGCCTGGGATGTCAACTAGTCACCTCCTTTCAAACAGCTTTTCTTCCACAGGAAAAAATAGTTCTTTGTTTAGATCTATTTCTAAGGTTTTCCCCTCAGACTTCGGTCACTGTGAGGGAGTACCTCAGGAGTCTGAGTCGCATGGCATCAATGATTCTCATGATACCCCTGGCAAGACTACTCATGAGAAAGATACAGATGTATCTGAAATCTCTTTGGTCCCAGCATCAATACCCTTTATCTTTTCAGATCCCAGTACTGGGGTTTGTCAGAAGAGACATCACTTGGTGGAGACAACAAATATCCTTAAATTAAGGTCTCCCCGTTTCCTTCCCGTTGCAAAGCAGTCAGTCACCGCAAATGCTTTGGAGTTTGATTAGAGTACAGTTTCAGGAGAGATGATGGAGGTGGGACAGCAAAGACAGATACAAGCACATAAATATCAAGGAGATGGTTGCCCTGATCAAAACACTCAATTCTCTGAACCATCTTTGGTCCCAGGGACCTTTTCAAGTGGGTAGAGACAATAATACCACAGTGATGTGGTACATCAACAATGCACACTACCCATGTTAACTTAAATGTACCTTCACAGCACAATCTCACTCTACAGCCATCCTACATTCTATCTGAGCAAATCTGTGTGGCAGACAAGCTGAGCAATAACAGAATCAACCCTCATGAATGGAAACTAAACCTTTGGGGGGGGGGTCTTCTAACTTTTTATCCATCTGTGGGGAGTTCCCCAAACAGGCCTCTTTGCCCTTCTCTGAATAATCAACTGACAAAACTCTATTCCAGTACTCTATGCAAGAAGGCCAAGATGATAGTTGCCTTTTCTTTTCTTTGAACAGGAATGTTCCTGTACACCTTTCCACCCTTTCCACTAATATCCAGGGTACTTCTGAAAATTTAGAAGGACTCCCCAAGATCATTGTGGTGACTCCCATCTGACCCAGACAGCTGTGGTTCTCCCTTCTTTTTGAAGTAGTCTGGGGCAATTACCACAAACTTCCTCATAGCGTGGGTCTACTCAGACAAGAACAGGGGTGCTTGAGACACCCTGACCACAATCAACTTCAGCTGACTCCCTGGTTGATAGGGTTTTAATTCCTTTTAGGCATCTGTTTTATGAGGACCTGCAACAAGTACTAATGGAGGCAAGAAGCCTGCTACTAGAAAATCATATATTAGCAAATGGAAAATGTTATCTAGTTGGTGTCAACAACATAGTAAGCACCCATTCAGGGCTGGTTATTCTCTAGTATTACAATATTTGTCTGAGTTACTTTCCTTTGGCCTTTCTTACTCCTCTATCAAGGTTAATTTATCAGCCATTTCAGCATAACTGCCCACGGATCCTCCTCTTTCAAGGCAGTTAAATGTCAAAATGTTCTTGAAAGGGGATTTGTATAAGAGGCTTCCAAGTAAACTGGTGGCACCTCGTTGGGATCTTAATTTTGTGTTACAGAAGTTAACGCTTGCTCCATTTAAACCAGCTAATCTGGCTGACTTGAGGTTCATAACTCATTCACTCCAGTGGAGCTCATAAAGTTTGCATTGCAACTTCCAATGGGTGGAGCCTAAGCCTTTGACAGAATCAAAATATGTCCTCAGCCTTCAAACAAATGTTCATATCTCTGGAGCAATAGGAGTTATGAAAGAAGTATAAAATGGCAAACTCTTCAGCACAAATTATTTTTATAGTGGTATTATTCTTTAGGTTCTAGATCTTAAACCAAATTTTATAAGTCACAGTAAGCACAGTAACTATTACATTTGTAATATTTTTTAAACAACTTACAATATCTCAGCAACCACTCAGGTTACCTTCAGCAGCATTTTATTCATATAGCCATACATCTCAACCTGGAAACATCAAAAATCTAAGCAAAGGCCCATGAAAGTAGGTACAACTGTTCAATAATCGGGATGCTGATTAATATAAAATGTGCATACATAATTATTTCACCCAACCCACTCCAATGGAATTGTGGGATAACATCAGCACTATAATGCATTCCATACTACCTCACATCCATCTAGCATTACTATATAATTTTAACAGCTATCAAATGTTCAAGACCCCATATATTGCTACACTGTTAACTTGAGAGAATATAATCACAAAAGCAAGGATTTCAGCCCACATTGGGACAGTTAAGAAGTATACTAAATAAAATACATATAAAAATTGTTTATGTTCTAAAACGAACAGCATCCGACGTCACCATAAAGTATGTAAAATAAAAAACACAGATTACAGAAAATACAAATATACCTATTCAGCTAAGTGTACCTAATTTGAGAATAACAACAAAGCAAATACAACATTAAAATTAAGCAAGCTTGTGGTCAGAATGAATGGTAAGTAAAAAAAAAGTAGGTGAATTTGGTGATGGAGCAATTTGGATGATACAGTTTGCAGACAGCTTTGCACAGCAGTTACAACGTGCAGCCAAGTGTACTGTTTTTGAAAGCAAATGCATGGTATGCTTCTATAACTTATTCCTTTAAGTAGCTCTCGCAAAGGAAATTATTTCTTTCACTTGTATTACAACTGCAGACCTGACCAGTTCAGCTGAATAAGCTACAATATCCACACATGCAGCCATACCTCTCAACCTCAGTCTTAGCGCAAAGAATCTAGACAAAGCCTGATATGATGCGGGACAAAGGCCCAAAAATAGGGACACATTTTAAATATTGCTGTTATAAACTTAGAAGATAGCTGCAAGAGTAACAAGGTTTGTGACTACCATGTGAGAGAGCTGTACCCAACCTTGTTGTCAGACAAATTACATGACAGCGATAAGTCACGCTGTGGAATTTAGCTTGCTGCATTTCATGAAAGCCATGATGAGTAACTACCTCGAGCTTCATACTAGGTTGCAGTTCCTCCTGGCATCAGTAATATACAGCAGCACCATGTCTAACATGTCGGTAATGTAAAGTTCCACTGACAGGGCGCTGAGAAGAGCAAGCACAATAGCTTTTTATGTATAGTTGCTTTCTGACTTATTAGCATCCACCGGCACATATAACTAGATTTCCTGTTAAAAAAAAAAAAAGCTCAGTCGGGCTTGTCATGGTTTGCCCCAATTACTTCATTCATTTCATTTCTTCATTTTGTCAGGACCGTGCATGAAGGATATGAAGTCTGAAACTAAAATGCACATCATTATTTAGTGACATTAATCCTCAGATTATTAATGATTTCCCAGGAAAGTTTCTCCCTGAAAACTGTAATGACAAAACCATTATTATAATAACATTGCACTGAGGTACCAACTTGTGTGCCGACTCAGTAAACAGCCTTCATTTAAGCGTTTGTAACATTATTAACGTTATACAGCAGCAGTAGCAACATGGAATTACAATCTAAGCAGCACTGTCCACTCACTCAACACTCACTTGGTCAGCCTCTAGCTTGATCTTCTTCTTGGAGATGCTTGTAGGTAACCCCCCCCCCCCCAGGAATCCCTCTGTCCCCGTCCTTTTCAGTACTAAATCCATTAATCTCATCTGGCAAAATACTGATTGCAGGTTCTGAGGAAAAAAAAAAGAAACAAAGAGTCTCCTGCAGTCTGGTTATCACAGTGAGTCTTCATCTTCACAGAGAACAATTTTCTGGTTATTATAACCTGGAGTTGTCCGGCTGTGCCCTCTTAAATAAAACACAGCAATTGAAAAACTTTGTTGTTGAAAGACTGGATTTTGGAGTCCTTTCTAAGGATGAGCTCACTGCCTGAACAGCCAGCCACAGTGTTTTCTGCATACAGAGCATG